>NC_080167.1:26041986-26237522 GCF_950295315.1 Erinaceus europaeus
CCACCATAAACCAGAGCTCATCAGTGCTATGGTTTAAAAAAAAAAAACAAAAAAAAAAAAACAGAAAAATGACAAACTGTACTGGAAAATCTGGTGTGTCTATGTACATATATATTTCAATATATATATATATCTGATAAAGGGTTTGCACCAAACCCTTGCATACAAACCCATTAAAGAAAAGAAGTAATTTTTTGTTTTAACACTTATGGATTTTTGCCAGTGATGTAGTCAGCTGTTTCTGGATATTTATATGTATTTATTTAAATCACTTTATCTGGTGTTTCCTACTTGGTAAGACATGGAACAGAACGGAATAATCTGTATACGGGGTGATGTGTAGTTTCCTGATCCTGAACTTTTGAGTACAGTTTCTTACCATACACAATGATTCTTACTGGAAGTCAATCCACATTTACTCAACTTGTAATGCTTCTCATCATATGTGCTCATTTCAACATTTATTCTAACTACAAGCATGATTTCAAAGTGTCTTTCATTATGATAATGGTCTATAGATTCTCTTACCATATTCTTTACTACCCTAATGAATATTCACACTACAATTATCAATGCCCTAAGACTGTGTTCGCTGAAATTTCACTCATTTCCCTGGGGAACAATCTGCCACATATCCTAGTGGATAGTTCCTTCACAGAAAAAACAAATCCAGTTTCCTAATGTCAGCTACAATAACCACATTACGAGCCTTTCAAGTATGAAAAGCAATTCATGGGGAAATGACATACAATACTATGTCATATTTTTGGGTCAAATATCCATCTAGATATTTCTGGGAAGGTGATATTTTTTAGATGTAATCAGTAGACTTTGAGTGAAGCAGACTACCTTCCATCATCAGATGAGTACGGGCCTCATCAGTTAAAGGTCTCAGAGAAAGGTATGTGTGTACGTACACACACACACACACCCTACTGATTTTGTTTCTGTGAGAACCTAGAGGACTATAAATGACCCAAATACAGTTGTTTCTAATGTAAAAGGAACTCTGGAATGATTCTGAACAAAATGCCATTTTATTTTGGTATCAGAAAAAAACTGTATCAAGTTTAGGGCTTTACCTAGATAGCACTCCTTTGGAAGCGTAAATAATATGAGGTATAAGGAATGTTTCATAAAAAGTTGAGTATTCATTATAAAATCAATAAAGAAAAATGTTGACAACATGAAAAAAAATTGAGTATCAGGCTGGCAAAATAGCTTCCATGGGAGGTGCACTGCGTTGCCATGTGCAAGAGCCAGGTTTGAGCCCAGCTCCCACCACACTGAAGGAAGCTTTGGTGCTATGTTCTCTTTCATTCTCTATCTCTGTCTCTTTTTAAAAATAAATCTAATACTCAAAACAGTGTATATCTCAACAAATATCATATGATCATATTACAATCATCTAAGGAAAAAGCAATCTGACAAACTGAACGATCATGTGACCCCATTTGAACTTTCTCTTCTTCAAAATTTAAAAAAAAAAAATTTCCCAGGGTTATTGCTGGGGCTCAATGCCTGCACCATGAATCCTGTGCTCCTGGAGGCCATTTTATCATTTTTGTTGCCCTTGTTGTTGTTTTTATAACTGTTGTTGCTGTTGTTGTTGGATACGACAGAGATAAATGTGGACAGGAGGGGAAGACAGAGGGGGAGAGAAAGATAGACACCTGCAGACCTGCTTCACTGCCTGTGAAGTGACTCCCCTGCAGGTGGAGAGCCAGGGGCTCGAACCGGGATCCTTATGTTGGTCCTCGCACTTAGCGCCACATGCGCTTAACCTGCTGTGCTACTGCCTGACTCTCTAAAATTTTTAAAAATTTTTACTATCTTTTTTATTGATTTATTAGATAGAGACAGCCAGAAATCGAGAGGAATGGGGAGACAGAGAGGCAGAGAGATAGAGATATCTTCAGTTCTGCTTCACTACTTGTGACGCTTTCCCCCTGCAGGTGGGGACCAGGAGCTTGAACCCAGGTCTTTGTGTATTGTAATTAGTGCGCTCAGCCCAATGCACCACCATCTTCAAATTATTTAACTCAAAGGATTCCTGAGACTTCCCTTTCCAAAACAACTTCCAAAAGTGATCTTTTCATTCATTTTTCTTGGATTTACTTTGAGTCTTAACAAAGTCAAAAGTTTCTTTGAGGGAATTTATAGCTATTCAATTAAACACCTGCTTCAAGATAGAATGTTAAAATTCAGCATGCCTTTGTGCCAAGAAACAAAATAACCTAATTTCTCTATTTACTTTGATTTTAAGAGTAACTATGCATCAGAAACTGAATGGGAGCTAAAAAGTCCAGAAAAGACTTATTGCAAGTCTAAGGAAACTTTTAAAAAAGGTAAGGGTGGGTAGATCACAACTGAATTTCCTACAACATGCTCCTGGCTCCTGTCCAAATGAAGTTGAAGAAACTCCTATGTTTATATAAGAGTCTTAAGTGTAGGGAAAGAAAAAAAAAATCCTAGGTTTTATCATCACATTTAAACAGGAGCATTAAATGAATTTAAAATAAAGACCAAAGCTCATTAGCATGACTCACCTTGATGTGGTTGCTCCTCCGATCAATAATGGAATCTTTATAGCTAATCTCTCCATTTCCTTGGCAACAAATATCATTTCATCTAGGGAAGGAGTGATGAGTCCTGATAGGCCAATTATATCTATTATTTAAAGAGAGAGAGAGAGGACAATGCAAAGGATGATGAGAGGGTAAAAAAAAGGGTAAGTAAGCATAAAGCCTCATTTTAAAAACTTTGTGTGAAAGACCATGGCACCCAATATGAGTATTTCTTTTTCTTTTTCTTTTTCCTTTTTTTTTTTTAGGACAGAGAGAAATCAAGAGACGGGAAGATAGAGAGGAGAGAAAGATAGACATCTGCAGACCTGCTTCACCACTTGTGAAGTGATTCCCCTGCAGGTGGGGAGCTGGGGGCTCGAACCAAGATCCTTATGCTGGTCCTTGCACTTTGTGCCACGTGCACTTAACCCACTGTGCTACCGCCCAGCTCCCAAGTTCCCAATTTCTAATTTTACAATATTATTTCCTGATTGGGGTTTCAATTCATTGTTTTCTCTGAGTAGTAAAAATTATTTGTAATTCAAATTTGCAATAATTTACTTACCACAGTTTTGGGAAACCATATAATAGAATATACTGTTAGTCCATGAGCTCCCAAATTGGAAAGTGTCAGTGTCTTAAGAAACATAAAAACAGGGAGTTGGGTGTTAGCGCAGCCAGTTAAGTGCACGTGGCATAAAGCGCAAGGACCGGCATAAGGATCCCGGTTCAAGCCCCCGGCTCCCCACCTGCAGGGGAATCACTTCACAAGTGGTGAAGCAGGTCTACAGATGTCTATCTTTCTCTCCCCCTCTTTGTCTTCCCTTTCTCTCTCCATTTCTCTCTGTCCTATCTAACAATGATGGCATCAATAGCAACAACAATAATAACTACAACATCAATAAAAAACAAGGGCAACCAAAGGCAAAATAAATAAAATATTTTTTAAAAGAAACATAAAAATAACTACACAGAGAGAGAGAAAGAAAGAGACAGAAAAGATCTAATATAACACTGTTCTCTTGTAAGTCTGTGCCCACTCCCCATCTTCAGTGTTATAAAAGGATTCACCTCTCCTCTTTAGTCCCCATTACAAATGGCAGTGGAAGCAGCCCCCAAGTAGGGACTGGCATGAAACTAAGTGTCCCACTGGTCCCCCATGAGCTGGGACACTAGTAGTCACTGACCGACACTGGGGAAAGTGACATTTAGTAACATTAGTCCAGTTGTACAGTACCTGCTTTGTGGTCAAGAGCAGCTTTCAGTATCTTGTCACAGGGCGTCATGACTCCTAGATCAATAACCCTGAGACACAGAAATGAGATGTCAGAAAATTAAGAAGAAGTCACTGTAAACAAAGCTGATATCAACATTTTTTTTTTTTTGACACTGAATACTAACTACTCCATTATAAACTGGATTCCCATTGGAACCCTCACTAAACGTCAATAACCACAACTAAAACTATCACTTTTCAGGTACTCATTATATGCTAGGTACTATGCTAAGCTTCTTGAAATAGTTACTTTACTACATAATTCACATAGAACACAAATCATTGATATAATAGTTTCTGCATGTCATATTGTTGTTTCAGGCTCTAGTAATACATATATATACATATGAAACAGTCGTGATAACTGTTTAACTTTGTGAATCAGTAATAATTAGTGTCACTTGAAAACTGCACCACAGCAGTAAAGCTTCCCCCAGTGTCACAGTGCTCGCACGTAGTAAACTCAAACTTTTGGTTCAGGTACATGGCGAAGCACGTGAACTCCCAGCTGAGCTATCTCACTGGCTGGCCCCCCATTTAAAAGATTCAATTCTAGCATGCATACTTATTTAAAAGATGTTTAAAAATCATATCATGCATTTTTGCTTTTCTGATAAAAGTTAAAGAGGTAATAAAAAATTTCCCAATGAAATCAATGTTTAAAAACTACTTGACAAAAAAAAACAAAAAAATTACTTGACGGGGAGTCGGGCGGTGATGCAGCAGGTTAAGTGCATGTGGCGCAAAGCACAAGGACCGATCCCGGTTCAAGCCCCCAGCTTCCCACCTGTAGGGAAGTCGCTTCACAGGTGGTGAAACAGGTCTGCAGGTGTCTGTCTTTCTCTCCCCTCCCCATTTCTCTGTGTCCAATCCAACAACGACATCAGTAACAACAATAATAAGAACTACAACAATAAAATAAGGGCAACAAAAGGGAATAAATAAATATTTAAAAAAAAAACTAATTGACAGCAGCTCAGGAAGTGATTCAGTGAACAGAGTATTAGGTTTAGAAGCATGAGGTCCCAAGTTTGATCTCTAGCATCAAATGTACCAGAGTGATACTCTAGTTTTTTCTCTCTTGTCAATAAATAAACATTTTTTTTACTTGAAATTTATTAGTTGATAATATTTTCTTAAGAAATGACTAGATTTTGGAGACACTGTGAAAGCAGAAATGATGAGAGTTGCTGACAGTTTTCCTGTGTGGGATGAACAAAGGCAAGAGTCAATGATGACTCAAGTGTTTTGGTCTAGACAACAAGAAAACTGAATTTTCTGTGCATTAAACTAGAGAGCACCAGGGAATTGTCCATAAGAGAGCAGCATTTTGTTCAATTTTCAAACACTGAGATTGAGATTTCTTTTGCTATCTATTGGACTGCTGGGTAGATCTGAGTTGAGGTGAGAGATCCACGTTAGAGATAAAAATATGGGATTTGGGAGTCAGGAGGTAGTGCAGCGGGTTAGTACACGTGGCGCAAATCACAAGGACTGATGTAAGGATCCTGGTTCGAGCCCCCAACTCCCCACCTGCAGGGGAGTCGATTCAAAGGTGGTGAAGCAGGTCTGCAGGTGTCTGTCTTTCTCTCTGTCTTCCCCTCCTCTCTCCACTTCTCTCTGCCCTAACAACAATGACATCAATAGCAACAACAATAATAACTACAACAATAAAACAACAAAGGCAACAAAAGGGAAAATAAATAAACCAATAATGTGGGGTTTGTAGAAGACTGAAAGGTGTTTCAACTTAGGAGACTGGATGAATTGATAAGGAACTGGCCTAGAATCTGCTACCTTAGCTGTGTTCCTTGGCCCAGCAACACCAACAATACCTGGGAGTGTCTCTGAAATGCAGAACCCTAGGTCCAGACCTAGGTAATCCAAATACATATTACATTTCGAAAGGTACTAAGCAAGGTGCTGAAAACAGAGAAGAGACCCAAAAACTGAGTTTGGGAGCATTCTCCTGTTTAGGGGTTATACAGAAAAGGTTAATCCAGCAAGAGAGAGAAGCTAACTGTAGGTAGTGAAGAGATCTAAGAACAATGAGCCAGGCAACTGAGTTCAATTCTGAATATATAAGCCCGTCTTAAATCTTACTAGGGGACAAAAAAAATCATACTAGGACTCAGAGAGACGAACTGGGATACTGCTCACATGATCAGTGGCTTTGAGTTAGATACAGAGGTACTATGCTAGACTGAAGTTGCTCCCTTTCTTTTTGCATTTATTCCCTTTTGTTTCCCTTATTGTTTTATTGTTGTAGTTATTATTGCTGTTGTTGATGTCATTGGATAGGACAGAGAGAAATGAAGAGAGGAGGGGAAGACAGAGATGGGGGAAAATAGACACCTGCAGACCGGCTTCACCACTTGTGAAGCGACTCCCCGACAGGTCGGGAGTCGGGGGCTCGAACTGGGATCCTTACGCTGGTCCTTGCGCTTGGTGCCAGGAGCACTTAACCCGCTGCGCTACTGCCCAACTCCTGAAGTTGCTCCCTTCTAACTTTGAACTTGGCTAGTTCAAAAGTGGGTTTTTGGGGCAGAGTTCTAGACAATATAGAAGCATACTAGAGGCCTCTGGTGTTTGTTTGTTTGTTTGTTTGTTTGTAGAATCTTTATTTATTTATTGGATAGACACAGCAAGGAATCCAGAGGGAAGGGGGGTGATAGAGAAGAAGAGAGACAGAGAGACACCTGCAACAATGCTTCACCATTTGCAAAATTTCCCCCCTGCAAGTGGGGGCTGGGGGCCTGAACCTGGGTCCTTGCACACTGTGACATGTGCGTTCAACCAGGTGTGCCACCACCCAGCCCCGAGGCGTCTGTTCTTGTTACCCACAATGATAACACACATATAATAACCAGTATAGAAACAAGCTTAGGTCTCAGATGAATGAACAGCAAAAGAAAGCCAGGTGGCACGGACAAAGAGACTGCTGTCAAAGGGAAAGATTTGCTCCCTTGGTGTATTGCACCAAAGTAAAAGACTTTGGGGTGGGCAGAGGGGAGAATATAGGTCCAAACAGAATGATGAGGACCTAGTGGGGGTTGTACTGTTATATGGAAAACTAGGAAATGTTATACATGTACAAACTATTGTATTTACTGTTGAATGTAAAACATTAATTCCCCAATAAAGAAATTAAAAAAAAAAAAGTAAAAGGCTCTTGGGGGGAGGATTCAGATCCTGGAACATGATGGCAAATGAGGACCTAGTGGGGTTTGAATGTTATATGGCTCTATGGCCATGCCACCCTGAACATGCCCGAACTTGTCTGAAATGTTATGTGGAAATCTGGGAAATGTTACACATGTACAAACTATTATATTTTACTGTTGACTGTAAACCACTAATCCCCCCAATAAAGAAATTAAAATAAATAAATAAATAGAGAGAAAAAAAGATTTTCTGTATACTTATGATCATAGAAGCACAATTTTGTAATAGCCAAAACTTGGAAGCAACACAGGTGTCCAACAACAGATGAGTGGCTGAGCAAATTGTGGTCTATATACACAATGGAATATTATTACTATTGAGATATTAAAAATGGTGATTTCACATTTTTCGCCTCATCTTGGATGGAGCTTGAAGGAATCATGTTAAGTGAGATAAGTCAGAAACAGAAGGATTGTTGGTATGCATGAGACTCCTTCTGTTTCATTTGGTTTAAATCCCCCCTGCTTAACACTATTCTATTTACATAACCACTTCATTCTATTTACATAACCACTGTTAACAAGTACCACCTTCCCTCCAGGGCATTGGTGGTTCAGTGATAGGATTCTCACCTGCTCTGCCCCCTCCTTGTCACACTCTGATTTTCACCAGTCACTTTTCTCTCCACCCTCTCTATGTCACATCCTGTTTCCACACTACTTCGCAAGTATATATAAAGACAGCATTGTGAGTTTTAGGGTACCTTTAGTTTAGCTCAGCTCGGCTTAGATTGTGCTGCGTCCTGCATGAATAAAGAGATACTGCCTACAGCTCAACCATGAGTCCCTGGTCGTCTGTTACCCACCCGTGAAGCCAGCCCGGCGAAAACAACATAACCTGTCGAAAACAACAAAGGATGAACATAGGATGATCTCACTCATAGGCAGAAGTTGAAAAGCAAGATCAGAAGGGGAAAGACTAAACAGTTCTCAGACTGGAGTTGTTGTATTGCACGAAAGTAAAAGACTCTGGAGTGGGTGAGGACTCAGGGCCTGGAACACAATGGCAGAGGACCTAGCCAACCGAGTGGGAAAAGTATATAAATCGTGTTAACTGAAAACCCCACTGATTTGATCTGGGGCCATATTCAGTGCAGGAGCCTGTGTAACCTCCGCACCCCTGTAGGTCTGAGCTCACATCCTGTGGTTATAGCTGGGAACATTCTAGGCTGCACCCGTTGCCGGGCCCATCTTCCTTGACTGGTAGAGTATTTTGGCGCAACCTCCCTTCTGAGAGTCCTGACCATTGTTGATCGGCATTAAGGACAACGTTCTGTATGGGTCCACATAGGGGTCCATTATGTTGTTCCTGATAGAGATGACCAATGACAGTGGAGAGGAGGATCTGTTAGAGGTCTAGGCCCCTCATTTTTTAAAATAACTTTTATATTAATGAGTTAATAGTGATTTATAGGATTATAAAATAATAGGGATAAGGGATTAGGTGGTGCTTGACCTACTAGAATGTACACATTACCATGAGTGGACCTGGGTTCAAGTCCTTGGTCCCCACTTGTAGGGGGGAAAGCTTCATGAGGGGTGGTTGTCTCTCTGTCTCACTCTTCCTTTCTATTTCTTACCCTCTGTTATAAAGAAAGAAAAGGGGGTTAGGGGAAGGTCACTGGGAATGAATGGTGGAGACATGTGGGTACCCAACGCCAGCAAATACACTGATGGCAAAAAAAAAAAAAAAAAAGGCTACATGAGGATAGTAGGGAGCTCCACATGTGAGGTGCTATGACCCCATGGAGGCTCTGGTGCTGATGATATCTCTCCCTGTCTATCTAAACAAATAAGTAGCTCAGAGCGATGAAATAATGTGTGTGTGAGGTTCAGACTCCACAAGATAAACCACCTTTATGTCAGATCCTTCTCTCAAGTGACAAGAACACCCACCCACCTATCCACCTTGTGTACGTGAGGCACTGAGTTTAACTCTCAGAGAACATACATGTGAATAATAATAACTCCATAAGTAGCAGAGCTGTTTTTATAGCTCCTGCTCTACAAAAAACAAAAAAAAACCTAGACTCCAGAAATGGCTCAGCAGTAAAGTGTACATGAGAGGCAGCAAGTGCAATCTTCAGCAGCTCTTTTGTCTTTTTAAATATTTATTTATTCCCTTTTGTTGCCCTTGTTGTTTTTTATTGTTGTTGTTATTGATGTCCTTATTGTTGGATAGGACAGAGAGAAATGGAGAATGGGGAAGACAGAGAGGGGGAGAGAAAGACACCTGCAGACTTGTTTCACTGCTTGTAAAGTTTCTCCTGCAGGTGGGGAGCTGGGGGTTCGAACCAGGATCCTTACGCCGTTCCTTGCACTTTGTGCCATCTGCGCTTAAACCACTGCACTACCAAACCAGGATCCTTATGCTGTTCCTTACACTTTATGCCATATGCGCTTAACCCACTGCACTCCTCCCCCTTTTTAAAAAATAAATATTGGGTTGTCAGAAAAGTCATGATGCATTTTTTTGCATATAAAATGTAGAAAAAAGAGGTCATGTGATCTGGGAATTGACACAGTGGATAGAGCATTAGACCCCCAAGCATGAGATCCTGAGTTCAATTCCCAGCAGCACATGTACCAGAGTGATGTCTGGTTCTTTCTCTGTCTCCTCCTATATTTCTCATTAATAAATAATATTTCAAGAAAAGAAAAAGAAAAAAAGATATGTCATGACTTTTCCAAATGCCCAATAAACTGTCAAGCTAAGAAAATAAAGAAAATGTAGTATATACCATGAACTATACTTCACAAAAAAGAAATTCTGTCAATTGTGACAACAGGGATTTTGGGGCATTAAACCTCTAAATAATTAAGTGAGCACAATTAGCAGTGACTAGCTTAGTATACTCTTGATTTAGAAATAGTCATTTTTCTCATTTAGATGAAAATCTGAATACAGTCTCAAAGTGTTTCTTAGCCATATATTGTATTTTTATACACACTACAGTTCTAAGAACCACTAATTAAAATATAAATATACTTCATTATCTGTTGCACAAGATCCATATTTTTTAAGTACTGATTGTGTTCTAACTAATTTAAATTTTTTCTACTAATATGGCCTGCTTTTTCTTACATGGTATCATAGTATGTGTTGCTCAGTAGGTGTAGTCTGTATCAACTTTTTACATAATTACAGAAGAATGTACCTAAAATGAATTATGAAATAAAACACCCTATCAAAAATATTCATAAATACTGCATATAACTTTTTCAAAGGCAATAATATCTTTAAGAAGTCATCAAATGATTTAATAGTGAATTTAACTGGAGTGTTAATAGTAAACATTTAGGGCAGGGGTAGATAGCATAATGGTTATCCAAAGTCCCAGGTTCAGTCCCCCACACTACCATAAGCCAGAGTGATCAGTACTCGGGGGGGGGGGGGGGCGTAGGAAGCATTTACAGTACAAGTTACTTAACAACTGGAATATCTATTAGAAGTCAGATGGCAAACTAACATAGGACGTAGTTTCGACGTTTGTAACCAGGAGCCCTGAGTTGGCCTAGCACTTGCTAGCTGTGTGACCATAAGGAAATCATTCACTAGGCAGGCAAAATAGCTCACATGGATAGTGTGCTGCTTTACCATGTGCATATAGCCCAGGTTCAAGCCTGGTTCCCATCACACTGTAAAGAAGGTTTGTAGGCAGGTTTGGGGCTATGCTTTCTTTCAACCTGTCTCTCTTTTTATCTAACAAGTCATCCCAGAGTGGTGATACTCCAGCAACAACAATGAAAAAAATAAAATCATTTTAACTTCTCTAAATCTCCCTTATTGCCTCAGTTTTCTCATTAAAAATGCAATAGTTGAAAAAGGTCAAAATTGAGCAGCAGGATCAACCACAAAGAAGAAAGAGGAGGAAGAGAAGAAGATGATGATGATGGGGGGGAGGAGGAAAAGAAAGTTGGAAGAAAAAGGGGGAAAAATCACAAAGACAATAACGAAGTAAATACATTTTGAAGCAATAAACAAATGTCAGATATTACTAGATTCTTGGTGGATAGAGCACTAGATCTATTCCAATTCTCAAGGTTGCAAATTACATTACACTGCAGAATCTATTGCATTATCTCATAATAATATATTTTCTGGCTAGAAATAACCATCACTTTTAGTCCTTTATACTGCTTTTTACTCCACAAAGGAAGAAAAAAGAAAAAAGAAAAGAAAACCTCTTCTTGTCATTGTGAGATTTACTGCACCAATAAGAAAGAGCCAGAACCCAGAAAGTTACATTAGGATTTGGTACTGGATGGTTTGCTAGACTGATTCACTAGTCATAGGATTTACTTTAGAATCCAGCCTCAAACAAGGCACTCACACAATACAGACAGATCTCCAGAGCAGTATCTGTTAGTTGATAGCACAAAATTAATCTCACCGGTGCCAAAAGAGTTCATGTGTTACAGACATAGGTTCCAAAGGGGTATCTGACTTAATAAGAAGTTTGCACATTTATTTCACATTTTTGTAAAAACAGCAAGTAAAAGTTTTAATGGGAAGCGGTTCTCCACTTAAGACTTCGTAGCAAAGATAAGCAGACTTTAATGCGCGAGGCAAAAGAACTGGATGTGCTAGAGAAAAGCCTCGGGTTTAATAAGCAGGCTTTCCCAACTTTTGACATTCAGTTCTAGTAGCACCCTGGAGAAATGCCACAGTTTTCCTTGGCCATTTTGTACGTCTTTACTGGAGGAAAAAGACCGCTAGTATGGTCCTCTCAGAACAACAACAAAAAAGATAAATACATGACAGTAGTATCTCAAGAATTGTTTTTAGGAAGTGTTGCCTATGAGTCACCTTTTCAATTAACTCCTGTCCCATTATGACAGCTGAATACGTAGTTATTATTCTGTTAAAAAGTTAACCTCAAGTTTTCAGTAAAAGCAGACAAATCCTTCTGCTTGACTCCAGGCCAACAGCACCACAAGAGAGTCGGGAACAGACTGAACTGGTTGAAGAATAAATGAGGGTTGAGTGATTTTTGATCAAATCCCATCCTTTGGGATGAATGACCTAAAGTGTGTGCATCTGACTTACAGTTCAGGGTTCCGGTAACGGGAACTATAGAGTGTCCCCTACCCTGGCTCTGCCCTGAGCTAAAGCCAGGTTTAAGCCCAGCCCCCAGACAAGTTGGAGGAAGCTTCAGTGCTGTGATCTCTTTCATTCTCTGCAAGGAAGGGAGGGAGGGAGGGAGGGAGGGAGGGAGGGAGGAAGGAAGGAAGGAAGGAAGGAAGGAAGGAAGACGTGGGGGGGAAGTAGGGATAGGAAGGGGAGAAGATGGAGCATGGGGACAGGTGGTGGAACAACAAAAGAGAAACACACCTGTTCTTTGAAAAACAACCAAAAAAAAAAAAAAGTTAATTTCTTGAATGGACAAAATGTCAACTGGACTATTTTGAGGCCTGGAGTGCAATGCCTGGTACAAACATTTTGTAGCTCAAAAAAGGGGGCAGGCGGTGGCACACCTGGTTGAGTGCACATAGTACTAAGTGCAAGGACCTAGGTTTAAGTTCCTGGGCCCCACCTGCAAGAGGAAGCTTCATGAGTGGTGGAGCAGGGCTGCAGGTGTCTCTGTCTCTGTCTCCCCCTTCCTCTCAGTTTCTGGCTGTCTCTATCCAACAAATAAAGATACTAATAAAAAAATTAAAAAAAAAATTAAACTAGCAGTGATCAATACAAAGCAACAACAGGCATGAAAATGGAGAAACAATTGCAGTGATAATAATGTTAGGGACACAATGTCTTTATCCAAATACATATTATAAAGGTTATTTGTTGTTTTATGAGACAAACAATGCTCTATATCCTTGGAGTTCTACTTGTTGCTGTTTTTGTTGCTCTCACAGATAGTGCCAAGGATCAAACCCAGGATTTCATGCAGGCAAGACATGCAATCTACCTCCTTGGCATCCCAAACAAAATCTCACTGTAATAGCCTCTACTATATTTATAGCATGTGTATATATTTTTAAAATAAATATATCCTAGGAACTATAGCTCTCATTTCCAGGACTATGAATAAGTAAGAAGACTAAAATAGGAATTATTACCTGAGAATTAGCTGAATTATTACCTGAAAATTAGGTGAGAATTCTAAGGGGTGCCACTACAGCCGTAGTTAAGTCTCTCTTGGCTTGACATTGAAAAGATGTCTGTGACTCAAAAGGACTACTGGTTGGACATGAGCCAGAGAAGACATTAGTGATATCAGACTTCTCATTACAAAAAAATAATTACAATATGTTGAAATCTGAGCAAAATGCACTTTCTGTAGTTTGTCAGCTTTCACAAAGAAATGACTTAAGCTGAATTCTTATTTATTTATTTATTTACTTATTCCTTTTTGTTGTCCTTGTTGTTTTATTGCTGTAGTTATTATTGATGTCGTTGTTGTTGGATAGGACAGAGAGAAATGGAGAGAGGAGGGGAAGACAGAGAGGGGGAGAGAAAGACAGACACCTGCAGATCTGCTTCACTGCCTATGAAGCGACTCCCCTGCAGGTAGGGAGCCAGGGGCTCGAACCGTGATCCTTATGCCGGTCCTTGCGCTTTGCGCCACTTGCACTTAACCCGCTGCGCTACTGCCCAACTCCCCGCTGAATTCTTTTTTTAACGAGATATATCGGAGAGGGATTTTCTTGTATACAACATGTCAAAAACTAACTATTATTACCAAAGAGCATGTCCGGCCCTACACTAGGTAAAGGAAAGAGGATTACATAGTCAAGTCCTTATACATATAACTCTTAACTAGTCAAGGGCTCTAAAACATGGCAAGGGGTGTGGAAATAGCTCACCTAGTAGAGTAGAAACTTTACCAAGCACCAAGAACCTGCCTTTCAGACCTGCACCAACGAAGCTTCATGAGTGGTAGAACACTGGTATGATGTCTCCTCTTATCTTTCTTTGTTTCTATCTCTTTCTCTCTCTTATCCTTAAAAAAAAATCCATGGGGAATAGAGGAATTGTGCAGGTATAAAGTCCCAGGGATAAACCTGGTGGCAAACAAATAAATATGACAATTTTATTGAGCCTTCACCCCCCCCCCCCCAAATAAAAGGAGCATGTGCAATGTCACCTGCTTTGGGAAAAGGCCAATGTCTTAGCTACTAGAAACTCTGGCCCAATGGCAATTTTCAAAAAGCTTCTTGGTTGCTTTGTTGTTGCTTGATTATTTTTACTATTATTTTTGCCCATATTGAACATAATACAGATTGAATAACGATTAGTTTAACTTGCTTTTAAAAAGTATACTCAGGGAGTCGGGTGGTAGTGCAGCGGGTTAAGCATACGTGGAATGAAGCGCGAGGACCGGTGTAAGGATCCCGGTTCGAGGCCCCAGCTCCCCACCTGCAGGGGAGTCGCTTCACAGGCAGTGAAGCAGGCCTACAGGTGTCTATCTTTCTCTCCTCCACTCTCCATTTCTCTCTGTCCTATCTAGCAATGATGACATCAATAACAACAACTACAACAATTAAACAAGGGCAAGAAAAGGGAATAAATAAATAAATAAAGTATACTCACAATGTAGAAAATTTTTAAAAAAGCAAAGTGGGCTGGGGAGACAATATAATGGTTAGGCAGAAAGACGTTCATGTCTAAAGAATCAAAAATCCCAGGTTCAAGAGACCCATTACAGAATGGGAGAAGATATTTACACGCCATATATCAGAAAAGAGGCTAATAACTAAAATATATAAAGGGCTCACCAAACTCAGCAACAAGAAAACAAATGACCCCATCCAAAAATGGGGAGAAGATATGAACAGAATATTCACAACAGAAGAAATCCAAAAGGCCAACAAACATGAGAAAATGCACCAAGTCACTGATTGTCAGAGAAATGCAAATAAAGACAACAATGAGATACCACTTCACTCCTATGAGAATGTTATACATCAGAAAAGATAGCAGTGACAAATGCTAGAGAGGTTATGGGGACAAAGGAACCGTCCTGAACTACTGGTGGGAATGTAAATTGGCCTAACCACTATGGTCAGCAGTCTGGAGAACTCTCAGAATACTAAAAGTGAGCCTACCCTATGATCCTGAAATTCCTCTCCAGGGGATATATCTTAGGGAACCAAATATACCCATCCAAAAAAATTAGTGTCTACCTATGTTCAAAGCAGCACAATTCATAATAGCCAAAACTTGGAAGCAACACAGGATTCCAAAAACAGATGAGTGGCTGAGTTAAGTTGTGGTCCATAATATACACAATGGAATACTACTCAGATATTAAAACTGGTGAATTCACCTTCTTCACCTCATCTTGAATGGACCTTGAAGGAATCATGTTAAGTGAGATCATCTGGAAGACAAGGATGAATATGGGATGCTCTCACTCATAGACAGAAGTTGAAAAACAAGATCCGAATGGGAAAAACTAAGCAGAACTTGGACAGGAGTTGGTGTATTGCACTAAAGTAAAAGACTCTGGGGTGAAGGAGAGTGTTCAGGTCCTGGAACATGATGGCAGGAAGACCTAGTGGGAGTTGAATCGTTATGTGGAAAACTGAGAAATGTTACGCATGTACAAAACTACTTGTGTTTTATGTTGACTGTAAACCTCAGTAAAGAAAAAAATTAATCCCTCAGTAAAGAAAAAAAAAAAATCCCATGTTCCCTAGTACTGCTCAGTGATCTGAGGGAATATATATATCCTCCACCTCCCATGATATAAGAACAAGCCTGGCAATACTTGCATTTTTAAACAAGAAAAAGGGTTGACATGGGTAAGTTTTAACTTACCTGAAATTATTGCAGCCTAGGACCACTCCAACTATGTTTTTGCCTATGTCATGCACATCACCTTTAACAGTTGCCAACACAATAGTGCCTTGGTAAGGGTCCTGTGGAAAAAGTCAGTTAAAGAGCTAAGGATTTCTGTGCTCATTTTAATGTAAATCACTTAGTACCCTAGAGATGAACAGGTCTCAAGACCAAAAGCAACTTAACACAACTAAGATAGTCTTGACAACTGATCCAGAAGTCCAATCATGTATTTTGCAAGCAGAAAACTGGAAGCCCAAAAAGTTTAAAGGAGGGATAGCTAGGTTGGTTAGCTCAGGGTCACACATCCCAAATGAGAGGCTCGATCACTTCAAGGAACAGCTGAAGTTCAAACACAAAACAATACTATAGTTGAAGACCATATGCTTAATCAAGGGGGAAAAAAGAAGACAAACACTATTACTACCAGGAAAGGGTAGAAAGATGGGGGTGGTGGTGGGGTTTGGGCAGGTGAAGCAGTACCTAATGAACTGCATATGTCACATCAGAATCTGAACAACTAAAACCAATGGCATGGCAAACAGATATATGATTTACCATCTTATTTCTTCAACATTGACGGACTATTGCATTGTAAGCATCCCCTCTCCTCCCTCAAAAGGAAAAGATAGGAGAAAGAAGACCCCCCCCCCAAAAAAAAAAAAAAAAGGAAGAGAGAAGAAAAAGGCATACAGGGCATGGGAGACTTTTGTAAACACTATTCCTGTCTACTATCGATAAGCTCAGATCAGCTCAGGAATTCGGAATCACAGGAGCCAAAGCTCACTGAGCTTCACAGGGAGTTAAACAAGGTCAAAAGCATGATGATTTACTATGGCAGTACAGCCAAGGAGAATTAAATTGAATGCAGAAAAGGTGCCAAGGACATTACCAGTATACAAAGAATATTCAATTAAGGTTTCGCAAAACCAAACATTACTTACTTAATTACTTCAAGGGCAGGAATAGATTTTCATAGCTACAGTATCTAGCACACAGTACCTGGCACATAGTAGAAGCTGAAGGGATGAAATGGTTTATGTCTTGAAATTATGGGCTTTGGGGTCAGATGGTGGCACAGCCAGTATAGTGCACACATTACCAAATGCAAGGATCTGGGTTCAAGTCCCTGGTTCTTACATGCGGGTGGGGGAGGGGGGTGTCACAAACAATAAAGCAGTACTGGAGGTGTCTCCTCTCTGTTTCTGTCCTTCTCTCCCCCTATCTCTCAAACTGAATCAAAAGGGAATAGACACTCCAAATGGCAGAGTCATGAAGGCAGTGAGCCCCAGTGATAGTCTAGTGGCAAAAAAGAAAGAAAGAAAATGAGTTATGGGAACAACAAACTAGACCCCTTTGTGGGCCCCATAGTACCTTGCCCTCAACTTGGATCAACAATGGTAGAGAATGTCCCATCCTCCAATGGAAGGATAGACAGCATACTCTATGCTACACCTGAGGAAGATGGGTCCTGATATTGGGGCAGCTTGGAACGTTCCTAGTCATGACCACAAAATGTGAGCTCAGATCTACAGGGATGCAGAGGTCACATAGGCTCCTAAACTGAATATGGGCCCCAGACCAGATCAAATTGATGGGGTTTACAGTCAATAATATTTATACCCCTTTCCCATATTAGGGAGCTACTCTCTTCCCTGATCCAACTTTCTGTTCCTTTTCCAGCCATGATATCATCTCACCAGACAGTAACTTGGATTCACCTGCATATCAGATGTCAGGCTCGGGGGGGGGGGGGGGGACAAACTAGTATAGCCACAAGCTCTTTGGAATATAACTAAAATATGCCTGCTAGCTATCTACAAAATGGAGGACTCCCCCTCCCCCAACTCTTCATCTGTACTAATCCAGACTTTAGGTTCATGACTGGTCAACAATTTGCTTGGCTTTGTATGTTAACTCTCTTTTCAGCCACCAGGTTCCAGATGCTAGCTTGATGCCGACCAGACCTCCTTGGACAGACAACCCCACCAATGTGTCCTGGAGCTCAGCTTCCCCAGAGACCTTCCCCACTAGGGAAAGAGGGAGGCAGGCTGGGAGTATGGATCGACCTGTCAATGCCCATGTTCAGTGGGGAAGCAATTACAGAAGCCAGACCTTCCACCTTCTGCATCCCACAATGACCTTGGGTCCATACTCCCAGAGAGTTAAAGAATAGGAAAGCTATCAGGGGAAGGGATGGGATACGGAGATCTGGTGGTGGGAACTGTGAGAAGCTGTACCCCTCTTATCCTATGGTTTTGTCAATGCTTCCTTTTGATAAACTAAAAATAAATAAATAAATAAATAAATAATTTATGGGCTGCATTGGAAAGACTATGCTCAGGGGCTGGGCAGAGGTGCACCTAATTAAGCCCACGTTATAGTGTACAAGGACCTGAGTTAAAACTCATGACCCCCCTTCCATGAGCAATGAAGCAATGCTGCAGGTGTCTTTCTTTTTTTCTACCTACCTCCCCCTTTTCTCTTGGCTTATTTCTGTCTCTGTCCAACAAGTAAAATTAAATTAAGCTAAAAAAGAAAAATTATGCTCATATAAGAAAACTTCAAAATGGAAGCCAGGTGGTGGTACACCCAATTGAATGTATGTGTATGTTACTGTGTGCAAGGACCCAGTTTCAAGCCTCCAGTTCCCACCTGCAGGAAGAAAGCTTTCATGAGTGGTGAAGCAATGTTTCAAGTATTTTTTTTTTTTTGGAATATAAAAAAAAATTATCTTTATTTATTGTATAGAGACAGCCAGAAATAAAGATAGAGAGGATGAGAGACAGAGAGACACCTGCAACACTGCTCCACCACTCACAAAGCTTTCCCCCACAGGTGGGGGCTGGGGGTCCTTGTGCACTGTAACATATGTGCTCATCCACCACCACCCAGCCCCTATTACAAGTATTTCTCTGTATTTTCTCTCTGTCTTTATCAAATAAATAAATAAATAAACAAACATTTAAAAACATTTTCAAGAAGCCACATTCAAAAGAAAACCCTTGAGGAGACCTGGGTGGTAGCGCAGCAAGTTAAACACACCTTAAAAACCCTTGGGTATTCTGATACTTGGCTTTGGTCGCCACCACCACCCCATTTAGGCTCTCCAACGTCAATTCTTCAGAGGGCCCCAAGGCTGGATAAAATGACTTGCCTCTTCTTCTACTGTGTCATTAAGCACTTTAGCTTCTTCTCTTTCTTTTTCCATGAAAGGAATAAGATGACTGACAGCCTTCTTCATGACTCGAGCTGATTTTATAACCTGGGAAAAATACAAAGAGTCAGGAATCTTTACCAAGCGACCTCAATGATTGCTAATGGACACTTGCAAGGACCCACACAAAGATCCTGGTTTGAGCCCCTGGCTCCCCACTTGCAGGGGGTGGGGGTGGGGTCGCTTTACAAGCAGTGAAGCAGGTCTGCAGGTGTCTCTTTCTCCCTCTCTATCCTCCCCTTCTCTGAGCCCCAGTGATAAGCCTGGAGGCAAAAAAAAAAAAAAAAAGAAGAAAAAAACAGAACAGGGTCTTTTATAAAATTCATCACTGTCTGCTAAATAAAGTTCAGGAGTGAAAAAAGATGTGCATGGTCTCAAATGACATAATTAAAGCAACATAAGATCCCAAAACCTAAAAAGTAGTAGAAAGGCTGATGAGACATGAATTCAGTCCTTTTTTGTTATTATTTACTTATATGATAGAGACAGAGAGAAATTGAGAGGGGTGGGGAGATAGGGCAATAAAGACAGAGATACACATGCAGCACTACTTCCCCAGGATACGGTCTTCGGTTAACAGCTATATACCACTGTTAATTTCTTGGTTCTGACCACTGTCTGTGATCATATAAAAATATATCATAATGGGTAGAAGCTGGGTGAGAGATGCATGAATACTTTTGAACTCCATTTGCAAGCCTGTCTTTAAGTCTAAAATGAAAAATGAAAAAGTTCAAATTAAATTAGGAATCGCTAAAGACTGAGAAAGTGCCACAGATTGGAGCAGATTAAAGAGAATGAGATTCCTTATCTCAGTTGTGAAGGTTTCCACATTAACATGTTAAAACTTGTCCAACTGTATCCCAGTATAAAGCTGTAGGGGTGGAGAGACAGTATAATGTTTATGCAGATAACTTTAATGCTTGAGTTTCTGAGCTCCCAGGTTCAATCACCAGCACCACCATAAGCCACAACTGAGCACCGGTCTGGTTAAAAAAAGGGGGGGGGATGGAGGGAGGAGCTGATGAATGCATGAGGGACACTGGGTAATTAATAACTAAAAACAGAATGAGGAAACCAGAGGTGGGGGGGTGGGGGAGAACAGGATGTTTTAGATTTTTCTATTCTTCACAACCCTAATTTTTCCTATTCCTATTCTTCACAATTTGCTAAGTAGTATGTTTTTCTTCTTCTCCCTCCTACCCCCTTTTTCATTTACTTTTCATAGGACAGAGAAAAGTTGAGGTGTGAAGGAGAAAGAAAAAGATACCTGCAGCTTCACTACTCATAAAGCTTCCGCCCTGCAGGTGGGGATGTGGGATTTTGAACCCAGGTCCTTGCTCAAAGTGACGTGTACACAAAATCAGGTGCACACTACTGACCTCAAAATACTTACACTTAAGGAGGAATATTGGCTGGTCAAATTAAATCTAATATTACAGACATTATATATATTGACTTTTCTTTTCAACTGAAGGGCCCTAGAAATGGATTTTTACAGACTATTCATAAATGTATTAAAAACCTGACTAGATCTCAAAGCCTGAATTCCTATAAAAATTAAAAGCTGAAAAACTGACACAAAATTTAAAAATGTTCTTTTCTTTCAGTTGTGAGAACCCCTTCCCTCAGGCCCCATCTTCTTACAAACCTGAGGTAGAAACATTTTTCCAGCTCCAAAAAGGTCACCAACAGTTTTCATGCCATTCATCAGGGGCCCTTCAATTATATTCAGAGGCCGAGGATATTTTTTCTGGTTCAGCCTGGCTTCCTCAGTATCCTCAACAATATATTTTTCAATGCCCTTCAAAAAAAAATCACATTGAGACTTGTCCTTACAAGAATAAACAAATGGGCCGATATCAAACTAAAAGTTTTCTGTAAAGCAAAAGAAACATACATCTAAGTAAAAAAATGTAGATGTTTCCACATCAAACATCCAACAAAGGGTTAATATTCAAGATAATACAAGTAACACAAAACTCCACAATTAGTAGACATTAGAGCAGAACAGACACTTTTCCAAAGAAGACGTTAGATGACTAATTGGCATGTGAAAAAATGTTCATCACTTCTTATTTTTTTATATTTACCTATTTTCCCTTTTGTTGCCCTTGTTTTTTATTTTTGAAACTATTATTGTTGTTGCTGTTGATGTCATTGTTGGATGGGACAGAGAGAAATGGAGAGAGGAGGGGAAGACTCGAGGAGGAGAGAAAGATAAAGACACCTGCAGACCTGCTTCACCACTTGTGAAGTGACTCCCCTGCAGGTGGGGAGCCCAGGGTTCAAACCGGGATCCTTATGCCGGTCCTTGTGCTTTGCGCCACGTGCGCTTAACCTGCTGCCCAACTCCCCCATCGCTACTTATTACTAGGAGAAATGGCAATCAAAACAACAGTGAGATATCATATCACCTCATGCCTATAAGAATGCTTGTTATTCAAAAGACAAGTAACAAGTATTGGAGAGGAGGTGGATGGAACAGAGCCCTTGGCTGGGAATGTAAACTGGTGTAGCGATTATGAACATAAGTATGAAGAATCCTCAGAAAATTAAAGATGGAAATCCATACAGTCCAGATACTCTGTTTCTGGGTACTTACTCAGCAAGCATTAAAATTTTTCACAAAGATCTGTGCCTTTGTATGTATAGGCAAGAACTGGAATCAATCCAAGTACCCACTATTGAGCAAAGAAGATGTGGTTCATACACACAACCGTCTATTACACAAATAAAATGAAAACATGAAGAGATGGCAGAATAGCTTATGTGGACAGAGTGCTGCTTTGCCAGATGTGAAACCCACCGCTTAAGCCCTGGCCCCCACTGCCCTGGAGGAAGCTGTGATGCTGTGATCTCTTTCACTCTCTTTCTGCCAGTCTCCCTCTCTGTCTCTGTTTTTCAAAAAAGAAAAAGGAGGAGCTAGGGACACAGCATAATATTGGTGTCTGAAGCTCTGGGGTCCCAGGTTCAATCCCCAACACCACCATAAGCCAGAGCTAAGCAGTGCTCTATTTCTCTCTCTTTCTTCCTGTGTGTATTTTGTTTAAAATAAAACAAACAAACAAAAAAGAGGTGGGGGGAGAAAGAGAGGAGGAGGAGGAATCGGAGGAGGAGGGAGAAAAGGAGGAAGAGGTGGAGGAGTTGGAGGAGGAGGAGAAAGGAAAGAGGGATGGATGGATGGATGGATGGATGGATGGAAAGAAGAATGGAAGGAAGGAAGGAAGGAAGGAAGGAAGGAAGGAAGGAAGGAAGGAAGGAAGGAAGTCTACTCTCAATAATATGGCTGTATCAACAACTTGGTCAAGGAGATTAGCAATATTGCCATTCTAAGTTGAAGTGTTCTCTTCTGTGTGGGCCTGTCCTCTGCACTGTAGATATTTAGCATCTGTATAACAGTAACATGTCTCATACCCAGCTTTACCAATCAAAAATGTCTCTCAGGACAGGCTGGGAGTATGGATCGACCTGTCAATGCCAATGTTCAGCAGGGAAGCAATTACAGAAGCCAGACCTTCCACATTCCGCACCCCATAATTCCCCTGGGTCCATGCTCCCAGAGGGATAAAAAATAGAAAAGCTGGGAGTCTGGCAGTAGAGTGCAGTGGTTTAAACGTACATGGTGCAAAGCGCAAGGATTGGCATAAGGATCCCAGTTCAAGGCCCCGGCTCCCCACCTGCAGGGGAATCATTTCACAGGCAGTGAAGCAGGTCTGCAGGTGTCTATCTTTCTCTCCCCCTCTTTGTCTTCCCTTCCTCTCTCCATTTCTCTCTGTCCTCCCTTCCTATCTCCATTTCTCTCTGTCCTAACCAACAACGACAACATCAACTACAACAACAATAATAATAACTACAACAATAAAACAACAAGGGCAACAAAAGGGAATAAATAAATAAATATTTTTAAAATTTCAAAAAAAAGAGAATAGGAAAGCTATCAGGGGAGGGGATGGGATACGCAACTCTGGTGGTGGGACTTGTGTGGAGTTGTACCCCTCTTATCTTATGGTCTTGTCAGTGTTTCCATTTTATAAACAAATAACTAAAAATATGTATCTAAGGCTAGGGAGATGGCATTGTAGTTAAGCAAAAGACTTTCAAGCCTGAGACTTTGAGATGCCAGGGTCACTCCCCAGGCCCACCCAAAGGCAGAGCTGAGCAGCGCTCTGAGCGCTCTCTCAAACTTTTTCTCTAAAAACTCATTAAAAAAAAAATAGGTAAACAAATAAAAAACTGAAGAAAAAAAAATGTCTCTCAGTACTATCAACTGTGTCAGAGGTGGAGGTGAGGGCAGGGAAAGAGGTAAGGATAAAATTAACTGGGAGGTGGTCAGAGGAATCTCCTTGCAAGTTGCTATCAGCACCACCTCTCAAGCAACGGCATCGGACAACTACCATGAAAGAGCTTCCAGCCCTCCAGTTCACACTCACTTGTATCTACACGTACCTTCACAAGGGCATACTCAAGACGTTCTTCAATGGAGCTGTTCCTCCACTCATCAGTCTGGATGACTTTCTTGCCTCCTTTGCCATGGGTCTAAATTAAAATTAGAACAAAGAGAGATGGGCACAATAGATCTTGAACTCTATGGCAGGAAAAAAAAAAATGGTGCCATATTCTCCTTCTCAGTTTCCAGTCCCTAGAGTACCTGACATGAATTAAGATCTCAATAGATATCTGAGGGAAGGAAAGAATCTTTTAGGATTAGAGTCTTTATTTAGTAAAGGGACAGAATGAGGTTCAATTTATTTTTCCTTTCTTAAAAGATAACAATTTAGGATTAAAAGATACCCAGGACAGTAAAAGAAGAGCTATCTGCACCTAATAGGCTTTTAGAATTCTCGGCAAGGATCATCATTACCACAGAAACATCTGCAGACAGATTGTACATAAACCTAAGCCAGACGCCATCCTGAAAGTATGCCCACTAAGAGGCATACGACAGACTACATGGCTGCTCAAGAACCTGGCGGTCTCATAAGGCAGGTAGAAAGCATATGAAGAAAAGTGCCAGGGACTCAATCAGTAGAAGATGATCCAAACAAGTCTAGGAATCTTGAAGAGGTGATCATCACAAATTAACAAGGTAAAGGGACATTTTATTTATTAATTTTTATTTATAAAAAGGAAACATTGTCTAAATCATAGGATAATAGGGGTACAACTCCACACAATTCCCACCACCAGAACTCTGTATCGCATCCCCTCTCCTGATAGCTTTCCTATTCTTTAACCCTCTGGGAGTATGGACCCAAAGTCCTTGTGGGATGCAGAAGGTGGAAGGTCTGGCTTCTGGAATTGCTTTCCTGCTTTCTTCAACAAGTTCACTGCTCTCCAAAAATGGAGTTAAAGAGCTTTGGAACATGTGAAATTGGACTTTGCCCACCATTTACTATAACATATTGGGCAAGAACTTGGATGTAGACTTCATCATTTAATTGAAAGAGTTGATCATTTTCTTTCAAAGAAAAAAATATTCTTTAACCTTTTTTTTTTTTTAAACCTCGTGATGTTTCTACTTTTCTTGCTCCATTTGCACTTGGTAAATCCTGAAGAATTTCTCTAAGCTGGTGACTCTTGAGAATTATTAAAGCATACCTGCTTTGACTCTTAATCCCTTTCGTGGTAAAAAGAAGTTTCCTTGAAGGTTGAGAGTTAGCTAACATGACAAAGGGGTCAACAGCTTGTGACAAGCCGTAATGGTTACAGTAAGATGGAGGAAATTTCTTATATGATGGACTGCTAAGTTCTTGCAATTGCTGTTAAGTTTTCCCTTGATACAACTGTGACCCAGGGGTAAAACCTCTTGGCAGCTCAGCATGATATACAAAAACAGAAACTTGTAAACAAATTCTGAAAGTGAATACAGACCAAAACAAATGACTGATATAAAATCCAAAGTCAACAAAACCTTAAATGACAATAGTCATATAAATGGGGAGCCCTATCTGTCATAAGTGAAAGAGATGTCTCACATGGGTAGTGGAGGGAATGATGAAGTAACATACCATTTTATGGGTCAAAATTCATAACTCTCTAGTATAATTTCAGGTTTATAGATACTGTGATGTCCTTTTGGACTTAAACAGAACATGTTTAGAGAGTTTTCCTTTCCTACCAAGACCTTGCTGAGGGCTTTGAGCCTGACTGGTTCCATCACTCCCAGTAAACCACCCTCACCTCCCCAACCACCCTGCTCCAAGTAGAGAGTGAAAGACAGAGAGACAGGGAGAAGGAGGAGAGACATAACAGCACTGTTCCACTGACTGTAAAGCATCCTCTTTGCATGGTAATCCCATGTGGTGTCAGGGACTCAAACCCAAGTTAGGAGTATGGCAATACCCTACTGGGTGAGCTAACTCCTGGCCCCCTTCATCAGCTCTTTTTTGTTTTTTTAAAAATATTTATTTATTTATATTCCCTTTTGTTGCCCTTGTTTTTTTTTATTGTTGCTGTAGCTATTATTGTTGTTATTGATGTCATCTTTGTTAAATAGGACAGAGAGAAATGGAGAGAGGAGGGGAAGACAGAGAGGGGGAGAGAGGGAAGACAGAGAGGGGGAGAGAAAGGTAAGACACTTCACCGCCTGTGAAGCAACTCCCTTGAAGGTGAGGAGCCGGGGGCTCGAACCAGGATCCTTACATAGGTCCTTGCGCTTCACGCCACGTGCACTTAACCCGCTGCGCTACCGCCTGACTCCCTCTTCATCAGCTCTTAAAGACAGACTTAGCACCACTAGAAGATAAGTTAAGACTGAAAAGTAAAGGTCATAATGCTCACAGAATAAAAGGACTTTCCTTATCTGCATGAGCAAAAACTGCCATAGAAAAAGAAATCTAGGTGCTCCTGTATCAGGTAGTATATCCTGAAGAGTGTACGTATTACCACGCACAGGGACCCAGGTTCAAGTCCTTGGTCTCCACCTTCAGGGGAGAAGCTTCACAAGCATTAGAGTAGTGATGTAGGTGTCTCTCCTCTCTGTCTCTCTTTCTTCTATCTCCTTGTCTCTTGCCCTCTATCAAATAGAAAGAAAGGGAAAAATAATGGACATGGGGAACATGCAAGCACAGAGCCCCAGCAACAACCCTGGTGACAAAGGGAAAGAAAGAGGAAAAGGAGGAGGGGGGTGGGGGAGAGGAGGGGGAGGGAGAAGGGGAGGGGAGGAGGAGGGGAAGGAGATGAAGAAGGGGGAGGGGAGGGGAAAGGGAAGGCGAGGAGAGGGGATGGGAGGGGAAAGGAGGAAGGGAGCGGGAAAAGGGAGGGGAGGGGAGGGGAGGGGAGGGGAGGGGAGGGGAGGGGAGGAGAGGAGAGGAGAGGAGAGGAGAGGAGAGGAGAGGAGAGGAGAGGAGAGGAGAGGAGAGGAGAGGAGAGGAGAGGAGAAAAGAGAAATCTAGGGACTGTTGGTTAAGCAATGTGCTGAGAATCAGAATGTGATTAAATGTGCAACAACTAAAACCTAAGATGTGTCCTGGGTCCATCAGAAAAATCAAAAACATTCTCAAGATTCTGAGAAGAGGGCCATGTGTTCAATGTTGCAGTCTAAACTCTCATTAGCTTAACTGAGACTGAGGCTAACATGAACAATTTCAGACAACTTGATCTTGTAACCCTTGAAACTGATAAATCAGGAATATAGTTAATTCTAATTTATCCTCTGCCAGGATAGTTTAATATTCTTCAGTGGAAGAGGAAAAGCCAGCAGCTCTGTCAGAGTGGAATTCACATTTTAACAGAAACAACATTAACAAAGTTGGGCTACCACTTTCCCAACATAATTTGTGAGGAAAAAAATGGGTTCCAAAGCCCCCATTTTCAGAAACAAATTAAAAGGGTCTTTTTGAAGGAAACTTTCAGCTTTCTGTGAATTCTAGGAAACAAGTAACTATGACAGATACTTAACACACCTACTTCTGCCCAGCACATACAAACTAAATGGGAAACAAGGAAGTGATACAATTATTTTTATGTTTTTATTTCAAATGTGTATAGCCCTCAAGACCTAAAGTGCAAAACCTTGTCACAGATGGAACAGATCCTAATATAACAGGCATACAAATATAAACATATAATAGTGGGAACCAGATAATAACCAGATAGATAATAAATCTAAAAGACTAATTATAAGGGATAAAATAGAAAAAAAACTAATAAAGTGGAATGATGTTCCCAGTACAATGCTAAATAGATTAACAAAGCAGCACTGCAGTACAGTTCTATTTTTGTTAAAAACAAACAAATAAACAAATGTGTGCAAGGGGCCGAGTTCAAGCCCCTGGACCCCACCTGCAGGGAGAAATCTTCACGAGCAGTGGAGCAGTGTGGCAGGTGTATTTCTCTACTCCTACCCCAATTTCTCTATCTCTATCAAAAAGAAAAAGAGAAAAATGAAAGAAAAAGAGAGAGAGAGAGAAAGAAAGAAAGGAAGGAAGGAAGGAAGGAAGGAAGGAAGAAAGAAAGAAAGAAAGAAAGAAAGAAAGAAAGAAAGAAAGAAAGAAAGAATGCAAGCTAGCTACTGGAAGTAGTAGATAAAATTCTCTTATCTCAAATAAGACGTTTTAAGTTTGATCCCTAAAAATGCAAGTGCAAGAATAATATTCTAGTTCATTCTTTTCACCTCTAATAAATAAGTAAATAAATAAGTAAACTGTTAAAGAAAGTTTTTTTAGGGGTCTGGGTGGTGGCACAACTGGTTGAGCACACATGTTACAATGTGCAAGGACCTGGGTCCAAGCGTCTGCAGGGGCAAAGTTTTGTGAGTGGTGAAGCAGTGTTACAAGTGTCTCACTCCCTCTCTATCACCTTCTTCTCTTGATTTCTGGCTGTATCTACCAAATAAAGATAATAAAAATAATTTGGAAAACAAATAGTTTAATTACTGTTATAATATCTCAACACTGTTTAATTCTTTTCCTTCTCTGCCACCAGAATTACTGCTGGGGCTTGGTCCCTGCAGGATGAATTCACTGCTTGTGGTGGCCTTTTTTTTTTTTTTTTTTTTTTTTTGGTCTTTATTTGATAGAATAGAGAGAAATTTAGAGGAGAGGGAGAGAGAGAAGGAGAGAGAGACCTGCAGCACTGTTCTGTCTCCTGTGAAGCTCCTCCTTTGTAGGTGGGGAAGAGGAGCTCAAACCTGGGTTCTTGCATGTGGTTACCTGTGCACTTAACCAAGCATGCCAGTGCCCTGGCCCAGAACATGCTTCTCTTTACCTGGGCGTAACGTAAGAGCTTCTCAGTGGCTTCAGGGTCCTTATTCCAGATGAGATCTTCACAGAGCTGGAGAAGTTCCCTATGGATGTCATCATATACGGGAAGGTTCCCGGCGTTCACTATTCCCATGTCCATGCCAAACTAAGTTCAGTAAAAGAAAAATAAGAAACAGTAATGCATTAAATCTGGGTAAGGCAAACATCTATCTGCTCAGAGGTTCAGATAGAAAGATATTTTGGACCAAGTCTCTGTTGCAACTTCTCATCTCTGCTGCTGTCGCACAAAGCAGCTGCAGACAATATACAAGCAAGTGGGTCTGGCCCTGTCCCCAACAAAACTTCACTCCAGAAACTAGTAGCAGGGTAGAGTTAAGAGAAGGGCGAATATGGGGTGATCTCACTCATGGGCACAACTTAAGAAACAGAATGGGGAATCATGAAGTAAAACTTGCTGGTTTGAATGCACCAAAACAAAATACTCTGGGGGAGTCGGGCACAGCGGGTTAAGCATATGTGGCGTGAAGCACAAGGACTAGCATAAGGATCCCGGTTCGAGCCCCCAGCTCCCCACCAGCAGGGAATCGCTTTACAGACGGTGAAGTAGGTCTGCAGGTGTCTATCTTTCTCACCCCCCCCCACTCTGTCTTCCCCTCCTCTCTCCATTTCTCTCTGTCCTATCTAACAACGATGTCATTAATAACAACAACAATGGGCGGAGGGTAGATAGCATAATGGTTATGCAAACAGACTCTCATGCCTGAGGTTCCAAAGTCCCAGGTTCAATCCCCCGCACCACCATAAGACAGAGCTGAACAGTGCTCTGGTAAAAAAAAATAAAATAAAATAAAAAATAAACAATAATAACTACAACAACAATAAAAAACAAGGGGAATGGGGCCGGGTGGTGGCGCCTCTGGTCGAGCGCAGATGCTACAGTGCACAAAGACCTGGGTTCGAGCCCGCGGTCCCCACCTGCAGGGGGAAAGCTTTACGAGTGGTGAAGCAGGGCTGCAGGTGTCTCTCTGTCTCTCTCCCTCTCTAGCTTCTCTCCTCCTCTCAATTTCTGGCTGTCTCTATCTAATAAATAAATAAATAAATAAAGATAATAAAAAAAATTAAAAGAAAATAACAAGGGCAACAAAAGGGAAAATAAATAAAATATATTTAAAAAAAAAAAAAAAAAAAAAGACTCCGGAGAAGGAGGGCAGAAAGGGGGGGTGGAAGGAGGGGAGGCTTTCGAGTCCTGGAACTCTATGATGGACCTTATTCGGGAGGTGAGAAATTGTACCTATGTGCCAACAACTATATTATCAATCATTAACCTCCCAATTTAAAAAGGAGGACGAGGACGAGGAAAGGATAGTTACTTTGCCCCAAGCAAAGAAGCAAAGGGTGAGTTCATCAGGGCAAAGTGGCCTTCTACCATACCTGGATTGCATGATAAAGGAAAACCCCGTGCATGGCTTCTCGAATGGCTTCCATTCCTCTGAAGGAAAAGGACAAGTTGGAAAGACCTCCACTTATTTTGGCTCCAGGTAATGTTTCCTAGAACAAATTTAAAAAACTGTGAAAAGACTCCCCTTTTTTTGTTGAAATGGGCAGTTATATCTTTCAAGAGATTATCCACAGAGAGAGGAACAAAGAATAATAATTAAAAAAAAAACATGTAAGTTAGAAGAAATTCAGGGATTACTATAGCTAGATATAAACCAAACCTTGTCATATTATAACATCACAAAGCCATTGTTTCATAGTTCTAACCTTCCTAGGGGAAAAAAAAATTAATTAGTGACTTAATACTTATTTACAAAAGTATACATAGGGAGGTAGTTATGTTGTCATGAGTGGGTTGGAGGGGAAGAGAGGGCTGAAGGAGAAAAAAAGGGAGAAACTATGTATAAATGTGGACAGACTGTTGTAGAGATGATGGTTGGTCCATGTCTACAACCTTAGGGGAACTGTGGTGGATTGCAGTGAGGCAACTGAAGATTCAGAACTCTGGTAGTGGGAATGGTTTGGGTTCAAACCCCTGCTGACACTTAATTCTGTAATATAAAAATAAATAACTAAAAAAAAGTTAACTGAGTTTTCTTATTTTTTTTATTAGAGTACCTCACATAAATAAGCTCTGGCTTATTTATGATATGCTCAGGGAACTGAACCTGTGACTTCCAGAGCCTTAGATACAAATGTCTTTTTGCATAACCATTATGGTCCACCTAGATGTCTTCAGATTCTATCTGTATTAAGCTGGAAAACAAGAAAGCTAAACTATGTTGTTTATACAACTGATTGTCGCTATTTGTGGTATTTTCTTTTTTAAAAAAAAAAATTTTTTTTTTACTGATTTATTATTGGATAGAGACAGAGAGAAATTGAGAGTGGAGGGGGAGACAGAGAGGGAGAGAGACAGAGGGATACCTGCAGCCCTTCTTCACCACTCATTAAGCTTTCCCCCTGCAGGTGGGGACCAGGGGCTTGAACCCAAGACCTTGTGCCCTGTCACGTGTATGTTCAACCAGGTATGCCACCTCCTGACCTCCCGTGGTATTTTCAATAAAATCACCAGACTACCGAATCAGGAAATACTGAAAGTCCTTGTTCCTGAAGGAGACACAGATTTAGGTTCTTATGAGCCTCAGGTCACAACATGCTCCCTGCTGATTAAGACATAATCTTCTTTTTGGATGTTTGTCTCTAAAGATACCTTGCTTGATATATATACTTGACTTACTAACAAGAGCACACAGAGAGAATGGCACTGTAACTTAGATCTAAAGGAAGTTATTTGACATACTTGGTTAAGGACATATATCACCATGGGTAAGGATCTGGGTTTAAGCACCCTTTCCTCTCCCCACGTGCAGGGAAGATGCTTCATGAATGGTGAAGCAGGTCTGCAGGCGTCTTTCTCTCTCTCTCTCTCTCTCTCTCTCTCTCTGCCTCCCCTTCCCTCTCAACTTCTTTCTGTCCTGTCAAATAAGAAAGAAAAAACAAAATAGGAAAAACAATTTTTAAAAGTCAGAAAATCATAAGAAGCTCAAGAATATAGTAAAAGGGGAGCCAGGCTGTAGCGCAGCGGGTTAAGTGCACGTGGCGCAAAGCACAAGGACCAGAGTAAGGATCCCGGTTTGAGCTCCCGGCTCCCCACCTGCAGGGGAGTTGCTTCACAGGCGGTGAAGCAGGTCTGCAGGCGTCTGTCTTTCTCTCCCCCTGTCTTCCCCTCCTCTCTCCATTTCTCTCTGTCCTATACAACAACGACGACATCAATAATAACTACAACAATAAAGCAACAAAGACAACAAAAGGGAATAAATAAATATAAAAATTAAAAAAAGAATACAGTAAAAGATGGTATTAAGTAGACCAGGAAAAGAAAACTTGTTATAGACTGAGCATCATAATCAGAAAGCATTTTCTTGCTGACTTCAAAAGAAGAACATGTGGGTTAGGCCATTCAGATTTCTTTGCCAAGACTATACTTTCAGGGATCATATCTATAGTATGTTACTAGATTTCTTTGCTACTCTGTCAACAAAAGACTGCAAAAGCCCTAGAAGCATTGACTGGAAATGAAGGGTCACAATTAAGTTGAGACAGCAGTCGAATTCACAAACACAAAGTCTACAGATAGCTTGGATTATAAAGTTATAAAGAAAAGCAACGAATTATTATCATGATACTCAGGAAGATGATTACTTCATCAAATTCAAAATATGGATCTTATTAGAGAAGCAGGGGTAACAGCCATGTTCTACCTTAGGACTAAATGAAAGCTATGACATACTTAATGATTTATTATTTACTATAAACTGCATCCATGCCCCAGTGTGTTCACATGATAGGTTAAAACTACATATAAGGACTCGGGAAATAGCTTGTTTGGATAGTGTGATGCTTTGTCATGTGTGTGACCCGGGTTCAAGCCTGACCCCCACAGTGTTAAAGGAAAAGCTTCATTCAGTATTATAGTCTTTCTCTCTACCTATCTCTATCTCTCTCTTCCTCCTCCCACTGCCTGTCGTTATTTTTAAAATATTAATAATAGGGTAATAGGGCCTGGGCGGTGGCGCACCCTGTTAAGCGCACATAGCAACGTGCATAAGGACCCAGTTTCCAGCCCCACTCCCCATCTGTAGGAGGGCTGCTTCACAAGTGGTGACTCAGATCTGCCGGTGTCTATTTTTCTGTCTTCCTCTCTGTCTCCCATTCTCTCTGTCCTGTCAAATGAAATAGAAAGAAAAAAAAAAAGCAGATGGATTTGTAGTGCCACCACCGAGCCCCAGAGATAACCCTGGTAGCAAAAAACAAAAAGAAATTAATAATAAAGAAGTAAATAAATCAATAAAAGGGCATATAAAGGAAAACTAATGGAAGTCCCAGGTTCAGTCCCCCACACCACCATAAGCCAGAGCTGAGCAGTGCTCTGTAAAAAGAATAAAAAAAAAAAAAAAAGAAAAACAATAAAGGTCCATAAATTTCAGAAAATCAATTTACTAGGAATGAGCATTTCCAAATTTCCAAACAATATCTCTGTGAGCACAAACGATTTACGCAAATGAATCATAAAATAACATGAACAATGGCTTAAGTAGGAAAGAAAACACTGATACTTACTTTAATGACTTTTGTTGCATTAATAAAATTAACAGCATATAAGTTGTGTTCTTCCAGTCCTGTACCAATGGTAAGGATATTAGGGTCGAAGATGATGTCATTTGGATTGAAGCCCAGGTTTTCCACCAGTAAGTGGTAGGCCCGGGTACACACTCTAATTTTTGCATCTGTTTCTGTTGCCTAGAGGAAGGAGCAAAATAATGTCATTTGAAACAGAAAAATGAAGTGTTATCTATGAGAACAGAAGCACATTTCACTTACCTAAAGCACTTATGTATCAGTGCTTTGATTCCACTGACATTCAAATGTCATTTGATTAATTCATCAAATTATCTCAGAGGGGAAATAGGTTTCAAGTCCATTTATGTTTTTTTTTGACTATTTACTTATTTATTTATGTATTTATTGAGAAGACAGGAGGAGAGAGAGCAAAAGAATCAGACATCACTCTGGCACATCTGATACCAGGGATTGAACTCAGGACCCCACATTTGAGAATTCAATGCCTTATCCATTATGCCACCTCCTGGATCACAAGTCCATTTGCATTTTCATCAACACAACATCTATCTGTACTGCCTCTGTAAAAATCAAATAGTACACACACCAGTGTATATACTGTATGCTAATAGGCATTTAAAAAATAAACACACACAATGGTAAAAATTCAAACAGTAAAGAGCAAGTTAAGAAATCAGTGGCTCATGGTCTAGGAGGTGGTGCAATGGATAAAACACTGGACTCTCAAGCATGAGGCCCTGAGTTGAATCCCTGGCAACACATGGACCAGAGTGATGTCTGCGTTTTTCTCTCTCTCCTTCCATCTTTCTCACTAATAAATAAATAAAACTGTTTGAAAAAGATAAGTGGTTTATTTTTTTATTTGAAGGGGATTAATGGTTACAGTAAATATAGTTGTTGATACATGTGTAAAATTTCTCAGTTTTCTGCAAAATACTTTCACCCCCAGCCTAGGTCCTACTCCATCATCACGCACCAGGACTTGAAAGCTTCTGCTCTACCCCCACCCGCATAATCCTATACACCAAACCAAGTCCAAGTTCTACTTTGTGTTTGCCCTTTCACAAGTTCTGTCCATGAATGAAGTCATCCTATATTCATCCTTCTTTTCTAGCTTATCTCATTTAACAAGACTCCTTAGAGCTCCACATGGTTTTTTCTATATGTGTAATAAAGAAAATAGAAATGGGGGGGTGAAGAAATAGCATAATTGTTAAGCAAAGATACTCTCATGCCTGAGGCTCTGAGGCCCCAGGTTCAATTCCCAGAAATATCATAAGCCAGAGATGAATAGAGCTCTGGTGTCTCTTTCTCTATATCTCTCTCTTATAAAAAATAAAATAAAATTTAAATATGAAAAGGATAAAATGGTAACTTACAAAAAAAAATTAAGGAGCAACTGTTTTAAGACTTTTTTTGATAAGTTTGGTGATGGGCACTATATGGAACAGTGCCCCTACAATCTTACAGTCTTGAAACCCATTAGTAAGTCATTAATAAAAATATATTTTTAAAAAACTGTCCTTGAGCAAGGTGGTGGCACACCTGGTTAATCATTCACATTACAGTGTGCAAGGACCTGGGTTCAAGCCCCTGGTCCACATGCAGGAGGAAAGCGTCACAAGTGGTGAAAGAGGGCTGCAGGGGTCTGTTTCCTCCCCTCTCGATTTCTTTTTTTTTTTTTTAATTTTTTAAAGTATTTATTTACTTCCTTTTTATTGCCCTTGTTGTTTTGTTGTTATTGTAGTTATTATTGTTATTGATGTTGTCATTGTTGGATAGGACAGAGAGAAATGAAGACAGGAGGGGAAGACAGAGAAGGGGGAGAAAGATAAAACACCTGCAGACCTGCTTCACCACCTGTGAAGCAACTCCCCTGCTGGTGGGAAGCCAGGGGCTCGAACCGGGATCCTCACACTGGTCCTTGTGCTTTGCGCCACATGCACTTAACCCACTGCGCTACTGCCTGACACCCCCCCCTCTCAATTTCTATGTCTCTATCCAATAATAAATATCTATGATGAACATAGATGCTGAAATACTGAACAAAATTCTAACCAACCAGATATTGCAGTATATTAAAAAGATTGTTCATCATGACCAAATGGTATTTATCTCAGAGATGCAGGGTTCGTTTAACATACATAAATCAATCAATGTGATCCACCACATCAATAAAAGCAAGACCAAAAACCACATGATTATACCAGAAACATAACCTCTAGCCCATGTGAGCAGTGGGGCAAGGGCCTAACCAATTATTTCCTTATAGAGGCTCCTTGTAAAGGACTTATGGCTTTGGTAATGAGTTATCCCGTGGGGGTGGGGGAGCGTCAATAAGCAACTGTTTGATTGGAAGAACTGCAAATAAAATACTTTTTAAAAAACTCCAGATCTGTCTACAGTATTTGTTTGCCTGTTTATGTACATATTTATTTTGTCTGCAGTATTCCACCACATAGCCCAGCAGACGACCTCGCCAGTGCTTCCTGGAACCTCACCTCTCCAAAGCTCTATCCCACCAGGGAGACAGAAGCAGGCTGGGGATATGGATCAATCTGCCATTGCCCATGTCCAACAGAGAAGCAATTACAGAAGCCAGACCTTCTACACCCCATAAACAATGTTGCTCGCAGGACTAGGAAGTAGCGCCAAGAATCGGATCCTGGTTCGAGCCCCCGGCTCCCCACCTGCAGGGGGGATCACTTCACAAGTAGTGAAGCAGGTCTGCAGGTGTCTATCTTTCTCTCCCACTCTCTGTCTTTCTCTCTCTCTCATATCCAACAACAAGGACAGTAATAACAACAAGAACGATAAACAAGGGCAACAAAAGGGGAAAAATGGCCTCCAGGTGCAGTGAATTCGTAGTGCAAGCACTGAACCCCAGCAATAACCCTGGAGGCAAAAAAAAAAAAAAAAAAGAATGTTGCTCATTCTGTCACCCAGCCCCAGTTGCTTCCTATCATCTTTCGAACTAGAAAGTCTAGTCTTCATGGCATCTCTCCTTGAAAATAATATATTCATCTAATGATTTGTCTATTGTTTTTATTGTTTAGTCATTATTCATTTGCCGACTTGGGTTACAGCACCAATCTTCCTGCAACTCCAGTGCTCAGAGCACTGCCAGAGCATGTGGTTCAACATTATTTATTGAATGATTCATGTTCTTACTCAAAGCAATTTTGAACTCCATCAGAGAAACTGTCTTCAGATCAAGTTTACAATCTCAACACAGGCAGGGTTTACTCAATAAATTCTCAGAATCCTCTCTGGATATATAAAGAAATAAAACAAAATCTGCTCTGTAGAAAAAAAAAAAAAAAAGAATACTTGCTACCACTATAATGACTCAAAAACAAAGTCAAGCACATTATTAGATGATGGGGAAAATGTTCTTGAAAATTGCCCAACACCACTAAATTAAAAACAGAATCAAGGGGGCTAGGCAGTAGTGCACCGGGTTAAGCGCACATGGTATGAAGCACAAGGACCAGCACAGGTATCATGGTTCAAGCCCCCCGCTCTCCAACTGCAGCGGGGGTGTGTGTGTGTGTGTGTGTGTGTGTGTGTGTGTGCGCTTCGCAAGTGATGAAGCAAGACTGCAGGTGTCTACCTTTCTCTCCCTGTCTCTGTCTTCCCTTCCTCTCTCCATTTCTCTCTGTCCTATCCAACAACAACAACAAATGGAAAAAGCTGCCATGCAGGATTCATGGTGCAGGTACCAAGCCCCAGAGACAATAAAGAAAAAGAAAAGAAAGAATAGAATCAAGCTTTAAGTGGTGGACTTAGTATATATACATGTTTCAATGATGCACACCTGAGACTCACATAATGTTAAAATGCAATGTTATGCCACCTTTTTTTTTTTTTTTTTTTTTTTGCTACCAAGGTTATCACTAGGGCTGATGCCTACATAATGGAATCTACTGCCCTAGTAACCCCCCCCCCCCTTTCTCTTTCTGCTTCTTCTTTTCTTGGTAGAGTCACAGAGAAATTGAGGAGAGGAGAGAATGGGGGGAGGGGGAGGAAGAGAGACACCTGCAGTACCGCTTCACCGTGAAGCTTCCCCCTGCAGATGAGGACCAGAGGCTTCAACCTAGGTCCTTGCTTATGGTTATAGGTAGGGCTTACAAGGTACAGCACCAAGCAGTGATTTTTTTTAAGCAAATATTGTTTTAAAGTTGAGTTCTCCAAGCTGACTTCTTTGAGGGAACATTCCCTTGACCAGAGGTGAGCCATAACCTCTTGCTGCATTTGGCACACTAAGTGTGTCATATGTAAGAAAATGGGGGAGCGGGGTCCCTCTGTGTAGCAAGCCCACACTGCATGTGCAACAAGGAGAGTTCTTGTGGGTCATGAGTTCACTTCTAGGACCAAAACAGGATCATCAACTATCAGCACCACAAAGATAAGGCCCTTGACACACTGGTGGAGTTTTCTGTCCTGGGAAGTCTGGTAGATGCGCATGATGCTAGCATCTGGAACCTGGTGGCTGAAAAGAAAGTTACCATACAAAGCCAAACAAATTGTTGACTAATCATGAACCTAAAGGCTGGAATAGTGCAGATGAAGAGTTGGGGGGGGGGGGTCTCCATTTTGTAGATAGCTAGTAGTGTCCTGGAGTTCCGATTCCCCCAGACCCCGCCCCAGGGAAAAAGAGAGAGACAGGTTGGGAGTATGGATCGAACTGTCAATGCCCATGTTCAGGAGGGAAGCAATTACAGAAGCCAGACCTTCCACCTTCTGCATCTCACATATTCCCAGAGGGTTAAAGGATAGGAAAGCTATCAAGGGAGGGGATGGGATACAGAGTTCTGGTGGTGAGAACTGTGTGGAGTTGTACCCCTCTTATCCTATGGTTTTGTCAGTGTTTCCTTTTTATAAATTAAAAAAAAACAAAAACAAAGATAAGACCCTTGCAAATTGTTTTCAAGGCACTTGGCACATTGTCTCGTTACCAGACTAAATACTACAGTCTGCTGAAACAGATTACCAAATCTGATGATGGCCAGAGATTCAATTTAAGGGCTTTTACCAGGAGCAGGTTATATCATGACAGATTCACCAAGATTCTATTTGTCGTGTTTCTCAGATAAGACTGTGAAATAAACATGCTAATGAACTATGCTTGTGAACTATACAAGTTTTGCTTGTGGATTTCACAGACCAGGAACAGAGGTTTAGTGAAAGAATATAATGGAGCCTTGCTCTGTTAGGGAAAGCTCTCAGCTCTGGTTATACATTTACAGCAACCACAAGAGGTTTTTGTTTTGTTTTCTGATAATTAAACCTGAATTTCACTATAGACCAGTCAAATCAGAACCCTGGAGTGAGAATGAAACAACAGTACTTTCAAAGTGATTCTGATGATTCTTGTTGATGATTCTTGTATACAAGGAGAATCAGAACCACTTACAGGTATCATGGCACCTTCCTAATTTGGGGGGGGGGGGGAATTCAGTGACAATCCGACAAATCTAAAACCCAAGAAGGAAGAAATAAATATCCTTTGTGATCTGCCAGGTTCATATTTAAGTAGAAAAGTTTGACAACAATCAGTGTGTAGAAAACCTCAATTAAGAAATCCAATGTTCCAGCGGAGGGTAGATAGCATAATGGTTATGCAAACAGACTCTCATGCCTGAGGCTCCAAAGTCCCAGGTTCAATCCCCGCCCCCCACCCCACACCACCATAAGCCAGAGCTAAACTCTGGTTAAAAAATTAAAAAGTTTTTGCACTAAAGATAGTTCTCTATTTTTCAACATACATCATGATGATGTTAAAAAATTTTTTTTTAAAATCCAATGTTCAATTTTTGCTACAAAAGCCTTAAGGAGAAATGAAATAAATTTAAAGTATGTATTTTATATATTATCATATATAAACTTATTTGCTTTCTGTTTTTTTACTTAGTCACACCGACACAGAAACTATGAACTAGAGGAAAAATAGTAGATGTTAAGGTTCTGTAAAAATGTAGAGTAGAGGGAGTTGGGCAGTAGCGCAGTGGTTTAAGTGCATGTGGTGCATAGCGTAAGGACCAGCATAAGGATCCCGGTTCAAGCCCCCGGCTCCCCACCTGCAGGGGAGTTGCTTCACAAGCGGTGAAGTAGGTCTGTAGGTATCTTCCCCTCCTCTCTCCATTTCTCTCTGTAATAATAATTTCTCTAAATAAATAATTTTTTTTTTAAAAATAAATAATTTTTTTAAAAAAAATGTAGAGTAAAAAGGGGCAGGCAGTAGACACTGGGTTAAACGCACATGGGACTGACCTAAGGATCCCAGTTCGAGCCTCCACCTTCCCACCTGCAGGGAAGTTGCTTCACAAGTAGTGAAGGTCTGAAGGTGTCTTTCTCTCCTCCTCTCTGTCTTCCCTTCCTCCCTCAATTTCTTTGTCCTATCCAACAACAACAATAACAACAAAATTGAGAAAGTGGCTTCCAGGAGCAATAGATTCTTGTATTGTAGGCACCAAGCCCCAGCGATAACCCTGTAGGCAAAAAAAAAAAAAAAAGAGTGGAAGCAGGACCAACACTGAAAGTAGATTAAAGTTTCGCATCCAGTTGACCTAGCTTAACATGGGTCAAAGAGGTTCATTCTGCTACAATAGAGTTCAAAAGGGAGGTTGTATTAACATCAGATAGACCCTAACAAATCCAAAGAAAAAGAGCTGAAAGACAGTTTTCACAAGAAAATCATTTGACAAGGAAAAAAAAAAAAAGAACCCTCAAAGGGCTGAGAAGATAGACTAGTGGTTATGTACGACTTTCATGCCTGAGGCTCTGAGGAGACTAGTGGTTATGCAAGACTTTCATGCCTGAGGCTCTGAGGTCCCAGGTTCAATCCCTGGCATCACCATAGGCCAGAGCTGAACAGTGCTTTAGTAGGGGGAAAAAAAGTTATAAGGTGTCAGCAAAATAACTCACCTGAATACTAAGATGCTTTGCCATGTGCCTGACCCTGGTGTAAGCCAGGCCCCTTTTGCATTAAAGAAAGCTTTGATGCAATGGTCTCTCGCTTTCTCTCTCTCTCTCTCTTCCTCTCCCTCTAAACACACACACACACACACACAATCTTGCACAACCTTGGCTCTACAAGAAACTCAGTGAGGATAAATGTTTAGTTTAGAAATCTTTCAAATGAACTCTCTACTGTGTCAAGTGTGTGCACACAAGAGCTGAACACAACTGCTGGGAATCCTGAGCCTGGGCAGAAGCAGCAGCTATAAGGGCAGACATAAAGGTGGCTGAGGTCCTACCTGCAGTGCAGTGCAGTGCAGTGCAGTGCAGTGCAGAAAATAGCACTGAGCTGGGCTTGTGAGAAACCCAGGTCAACTTGGGATGTTTCCCAGTTCACTCTTCACCCAAAAGAGTGGAGACTCTGTCCATGCCAGAACTCAAGACAGGTAGAACTGGGTACCAGGAACTCACAGTTGAAGAGATACTGGACAGGATTTAAGACTAAAACGAATCTGGGAAGCAATCTCCACGCAGCAAATACTAGTGAGGGGGAAAAAAAGAAGCTCAGTTACAGTTTAGGAACTGCATGTGTCACTGATGAAAATCTGTTCATTTTTAACAAAGGCAACGTTGTTTCAAACATCACCTTCTAGGAAAGGGTACAAGTTCGGGGTGAATGAGGAGTTGGAGAGAAAAGAGTGGCTCGGAAACCTTGTATTCCTCATATGCCTGCCCTGAAAGCCCATCTCTGAGGGTAATATGGAATTTTTTCTCTTTCTTAGAAAGAATTTAAAATATATTCTACCATATAAGAAAAATTTCAACAATAAGAATACTCATAATTGTGTAATGTTAGCCAGGGAGTGGTGGCCTCTCTAACCACTTAAAAAAGAGGAAGCTGAAATATGTCAGATTTAAACAAAGCTCAGTGTCTCATAGGAGAAATCTGAGAAACTACTAGGCTTGAGTGACTTAAGGTGAAAATAAAGGGTAAACTATGAAATATTAATTTCAATTTCCTAGAACTTAAAAGCTGTGGTGTATATCCTACTGAAAAATTAGATCTTCAACTGAAAAAAAACAGTATCACTTCATCTAAATTCAAAAAGAGGCTGGTTATGAAATAAAAATCTAAAGGAAAAATAAACTAGTCACCCCCCAAAAAAAAAAAAAAACATGGAATGACCTTAAGATTCACTATTTTAAGAAAAACTATAAAGCTTAATTGTATAGTAATTTGAAAAATAGCATGTTTCTAAATGACAAATCAAAATACTGTCAAGATACTCAATTGCAATTTATTCTTAGTTAGAACTAATTGAGAATGGGGGAAGACAACATAATGGTTATGCAAGGCACCAAAGTCCCAGGTTCAATCCCCCTAACACCATTTAAAAAAAAGAGAGAGAGAAAAAAACTAACAAATTTAGTTCTTAATTGTTATACAACAACATTATGAGAATTCAATCAACAGAAGACATACTTTATAGCAAAATACCCAAATTGCCAATATATATGAATTTTTCCTTTTTTTTTTTTTTACACCATAGCACTGCTTAGCTCTGGCTTATGGTGGTGCAGGGGATTTGAACTTGGGACTTCGGAGCCTCAGGCATAATAGTCTGTATGCATAACCATTATGCTATCTACCCCTGCCCCTGCTTTGATCTTTATAACTTTCAATATTTAAAAATTCTACAGTAATCACATAAATCAGTAGTCATGTGGAATAATATTTTAATTAGGAAAAGTAGTGGTTAAAAAGGAAGTTTAATTTCACAGTGTTACTAAACAATTACTTTCCTTTATAGAATTTTCCAATACACTTATATGAATTTACACCCAACTCTACAACAAATAAGGCTTTCTGTTTACCATTGCTGGATCAGCATGAATTGAGAATATTTTTAAGTTTCCATTTACCAAGTTAGTAAGGATAAAACATTCTTTCACTACCAACAAGAAAGAACAATTAAAAATAAAAATCTCCCCTACATTTATTTTTTGTCTGTGATCTCATTCAAATAAGAACTGGGAAAAGCTTGTTCTCAGACAAGATCAAGCATTGCGCAGTGCCAACAGACAATGCATGGCATAAAACAGGATTTGGAAAGATGCACCAGTCTTCAAGCTATGAAGATCAGGGATTAAAACTTGGCTCTACTCCATCCTAGCCATTTGTCCATGACTCACTGTAAAATGGGACAACAGCTACCCCAGGTGGTTACTAAAAGGACTGAGATCAACTCTATAATAGCTGGTTTTCCTTTTTCACATTTTTACTTATTTTATTTTTTGTAGCAAGAGAAATACCACTCAGCTCTGGCTTATGGTGGCAAAGGGGCTTGAACTTGAGAATTCTGGTGCCTCACACATGAAAATCTTTGTGTACAATCATTATGCTAGCTCTTAAACCCTGTGGGGGGTTTTCAGCCATAGTACTCATAGGGATTGCCTTCTGGCTTTTAAACTATGAAATCCAGGTCTTATCCCAGACCAAAAGGGTTAGAAACTCAAGGAGACAGATGCCATGGGATGTTTTTTAAAAGCACTGGAAATGCAAAGGGGGGAGGAATATTGAATAATCTCACTCACAGGTGGGACCTAATAAATAAAGGAGCAGATCTGGGAACTCAGAGTTGAGAGACGTGGGTTGTTATGGGTGGCTGGAGGGAGCCTGGGAGGTGACACAGTGAGTAGGATGCTAAACTATGAACATGAGTTAGAAACCCAGCATTCCATGTGCCAGGGATATTCTCACTCTCCCTTTTCCTCTCTCCTTCCCTCTCTTCCCTGCACCCCCCATCCCTCTCACCTTCTCTCTCTTGTCTTAACAAAGAGAGAGATAGAGACCTAGAACCCTAGAGCTTTATGGGGGGGAGGTGAATGACAGTCTGGTAAAGGATGGAAGAGGTGTGCTCACAGCCATCTTTGTAAATGCCTGCCTATAACACCACCATCATCTCCATAAGCCAACATTTCTTCAGTCAGTAGATTTAAATTAAAAGAAACAGGGAGTCGGGCAGTAGTGCAGTGGGTACAGTGCTTGTAGAGCAAAGCACAAGAACTGGCACAAGGATCCCGGTTCAAGCCCCTAGCTCCCCACCTGCAGGGGAGTCACTTCAAAAGGGGTGAAGCAGGTCTGCAGGTGTCTATCTTTCTCTCCCTGTCTTCCCCTCCTCTCTCCATTTCTCTCTGTCCTATCCAACAATGACGACATCAATAATAACTACAACAATAAAACAACAAGGGCAACAAAAGGGAATCAACTTTTTTTTTAATTTTTTTCCCTTTTGTTGCCCTTGTTGTATTTTTATTGTTGTTATAGTTATTATTGTTGTTATTGATGTCGTCGTTGTTAAGATAGGACAGAGAGAAATGGAGAGAGATGGGGAAGACAGAGCGGGGGAGAGAAAGATAGACACCTGCAGACCTGCTTCACCGCCTGTGAAGCGACTCCCCTACAAGTGGGGAGCCAGGGGCTCGAACCGGGATCCTTGAGATGGCCCTTGTGCTTTGCTCCGCCTGCACTTAACCGCTGTGCTACCACCGGACTCCCAGAGAATAAACATTTTTTTAAATGTTTCTTTAAAAAAAATTAAAAGAAAGAAAGGGTGGGAGTTGGGTGGTAGCACAGCAGGTTAAGCGCAAGGACTGGCTTAAGGATCCTGGTTGGAGCCCCCAGCTCCCCACCTGCAGGGAGTCGCTTCACAGGCGGTGAAGCAGGTCTGCAGGTGTCTATCTTTCTCTCCCCCTCTCTGCCTTCCCCCCTCTCCATTTCTCTCTGTCCTATCCAACAACAACGACATCAATAACAACAATAATAAAAAAAAAACAAGGGCAACAAAAGGGAAAATAAATAATATATATATAAAAATAGAAAGGGTGGGGGCTGGGGAGATAGCATAATGCTTATGCAAAAGACTCTCATGCCTGAGGCTCTGGGATCTCCGGTTCAATCCCCAGTGCTACCTTAAGCCAGCGCTCAGCAGTGCTCGATCGCTGTATCTCTAATTAAAGTATTAAAAAAAAAAAGTGGGAGGAAAAGAAAGAGACAGAGACAACACTTCCCTGTGGGGGTGTTTCTGCTTTGTACTCTTGGTGAAGCATCACAGATATGCAAAGCACAAAACATTCCATTCCCTTATTTATGTATTTACTTGTTTGTTTGTTTGTTTATTATTAGATAGAGACATACAAAAATGGAGAGAAGAGGAGAGAGAGAGGAAAAGAGATCTCTACAACATTGCTTCACCACTTAGGAAGTTTTACCCTGCAGGTGGGGCAGGCTCAGGGGTTTGAACTTGGGTACCTGGACACTGTAATGTGTGTTCTCAACCGGGTATACCACCCTGCCATATAGTCTTTTGAATTTAATTTTTACATTTAGATCTGATGTATACTTCATCTCTGCATATGCAGACAATGAGGCTTTAACTTTATTAGATTCCAAAAGCATATAGGGTAGGAGAGATAGCATAGTGGCTATACAAAAAGACTCATGCCCGAGATTCCAGAGTCCCAGGTTCAATCCCTTACACTACAATATGCCAGAGCTGAGCTCTGGTTAATAAGGAAAAAAAAATTTTTTTTTTTTTTAATTTTAAAAGTATCCAAATTGGTGCACTTGGTTAAACACACACATTACATTGTGCAAGGATTCAAAACCAGGTCCTCACCTGCAGGGGGAAAGCTTTACGAATAGTGAAGTGGTGCTGAAAATGTCTTTCTCGTTTCCTTGCTATTTCCCCCTCCTGTCTCTATCCAATAAATAAATAGTAGAATTTATTGAGTTAAATGCAATGTATATATGAAGCTAGGTAAGGGTGGATGTGTTTTGCTATGGAGACTCCCGTTCTGATCTGTCTGTTCTGTGTAACACATCAGAGCCGGATCAAATGACATCACTTACCTGCCCTTCTTCATCAAAAGCCATGACCACTACGGCAGCTCCAAACTTTTTAATCTTTCCGGCCTTCTCCAAAAAGTCATCTTCTCCCTCTTTCAGACTAATGCTATTGACAATGCACTTCCCTTGGCAGCACTTTAAGCCAGCTTCAATCACAGCAAAATTGGAAGAGTCGATGCATAAGGGCACCTGAGATCAGAATAACAAGACAGCAGCAGACAGGTTACAAGACGTCACACATTCCCTTCCACAGGCTACCAAATATTCTCCCTCTCTCTCTCTTTTTTTTTGAAACGATGAACTAATAATAGTTTGATAGAGATGGGATTTTAAGGGGCCAGTGGTGGCGCACCTGGTTCAGCGCACGTTACAATGTTCAAGGACCCAGGGGGAAAGCTTTGCAAGTGGGGAAGCAGTGTTGCAGGTGTCTCTCTATCTCCCCTTTCCCTATAGATTGCTGGCTGTCTCCAATAAATAAATAAATTAAAACAGTTTAGAGAAAGATAGGATTTTAATAATCCTGTCCTTGAAGCTTAAAATACTTGAAGCAATCTCAGTCTTTAAAGTAACTCCATACATGAGCTGGGAATACACAGAACTGGAAGATCATAGCCAAACGTCAGATCTGAACCAGTGAGGTGTACGTGCTGACTCCATTACTAGTTTATACTTTCAAGTGCCTCAGGCCTGCAGCAAATACCTTAAGCAGGAGTCAGACATTCCTGGTCTGGCACTGAAATTAATGCTTAGCTTCTTGTTCTTAATAACCACCTTCCAATCAAGGTTATTCAAATTCAATCGTCACTTGAAGTGAAATTCAATCCTCACGTTAAGTGGTGAAGCAGTGCTGCAGATCTCTCTCTTTCTCCCTATCTCCCTTTCCCATCTCAATTGCTCCCTGTCCTATCAAATAAAATATTTAAAAAGACTGTCAGGAGTGATAACCTTGGTAGTGGCAATAATAATAATAATAGGAGGAGAAGGAGAAGCAGGAAAAGAGAAAGAATAAAAGGCTTGTTTTTAAAAAATAATTTCGGGGCCAGGTGATGGCACACCTGGTTGAGTGCACATGTTACAATGTGCAAGGACCCGAGTTTGAGCCCCTAGTCCCCACCTGCAGGGGAAAGCTTTGCAAGTGGTGAAGCAGGGCTGTAGGTGTCTCTCTGTCTCTGTATCACCCCCTTCCCTCTCGATTTCTGACTATTCAATAAATAAGTAAAGATGATACAAAAAAATATTTAAAAATTATTTTCCATGTACTCTTTCTTCTGTTCCAGGAAGGGTGAAAGAAAAAAACTTTGAGGAAAAACTTCACTTAATGCAAATAAGTAAAAATAGGGCAGCTCATCTAGGCTCTATGAATTATTTAATTCATCCAGTGAACCACTAAGTGACCATCATATAGACTCAGGGACGATGAATAAGGAAAGCTAGATTCCTTGTCTCACTGAACTTATAAAGTTATCATGTTTGGAGAAAGTTTAATACTTTAAATGATTAAACAAATTATAGCATAAAGTGTGGTAAATGCTAGGGTCCAGAGAGGCAGACCGCCATGAAAGTATGGGCATCAACCCAATCTATGGCACAGGGAGCACAGCAAAGAAGAATTCACAGAAAGGTTCTCAGGATAATCTGCTCTTCAAGCCATGTCTTCCAGAGGAGAACACCAGAGCAATGCATCCACTGACTTCCTTCTTAGCATGCTAGTAGTTAAGAGGTTTGCTAGGAAAAGGGTCAAATGCAATGACAATACCAAGCACTTATGGGCAGTTTGGTATCCCAGACCTGCTGGTGGAAAAAAAAAAAAAAAAAAAAAAAAAAAAAACATGGTGGGTAGATATTTTTAAGCTGTACTTCAATGACTCAAATTTTGACTTCAAACTTCAGGATTGGGTCCAAGTCGGAAGAGATAATGAAAATCATTGTAGCAATCAAAGCACTATGTAATAATATTTTAAATGTTACTGGCCTTTCATGGTGAAAAAGGTACTTTTCTCTTTTCAGTTTAGAAATCAGACAAAGCAGGTATGATTACTGCCACCTTAAGAAAACTTGGGCCAGTAGTAGTTAATCAACTTGCTTGGGACTATCAGGTAAGTTTTTTTGTTGTTGTTTTGTTTTTTTAACTCAAACAACTCAATTTATAAATGACTTCTAATTCTTACTAATTTGGACAACTAATCTAGTCTCTTTAGACCTTGAGGTCTCAAAATATTTACTCCTAGAGGAGCAGGACTTTCTTTTTTTTAATTTAATTTAATTTTTTTATTTAAGAAAGGATTAATTAACAAAACCATAAGGTAGGAGGGGTACAACTCCACACAATTCCCACCACCCAATCTCCATAACCCACCCCCTCCCCTGATAGCTTTCCCATTCTCTATCCCTCTGGGAGCATGGACCCAGGGTCATTGTGGGTTGCAGAAGGTAGAAGGTCTGGCTTCTGTAATTGCTTCCCCGCTGAACATGGGCATTGACTGGTCGGTCCATATTCCCAGTCTGCCTCTCTCTTTCCCTAGTAGGGTGGGTCTCTGGGGAAGCGGAGGAGCAGGACTTTCTAAGTGAGAAGTTGTACGTCATAAATAAATGATACAATAATGTAAATCACTGCTTGCCACAGGATTTCTAACTTAAATATTTGTTGAACAGTGGGGGGTGGGCTGTTAACGTTATAAGACCATTTCTTTAAAAAAAAATCATTCTACATGAGAGAGACAGGCTGGGAGAATGGATCAGGTCGATCTGCCAATGCCCATGTTCAGCAGGAAAGTAATTACAGAAGCCAGACCTTCCACCTTCTGCACCCTAAAATGTCCCTGGGTCCATACTCCCAGAAGGATAAAGAATAGGAAAGCTATCGGGAGGGGATGGGATATGGAGTTCTGGTGGTGGGAATTGTGTGGAGTTGTACCCCTCTTATCCTATGGGTTTTGTCAATGTTTCCTTTTTATAAATAAAAGTAAAAAAAAAAAAAATTGTTCTCCATTGCGAATTCATTGGTACCAAGATGAAGTGTAATTGTTTTTAGAATTCATCTAATTTAAAAAAAATTTTTTTAGCTTTATTAAGGGAAAACATAGACTGACACAATACTTGGTTAAATACTGGTTTGTGATTTTGTCTTACTCTGATATATTTAAAAGCATCTCTTCTTCTGCACTAAGGAAGGCTTAACTGAGCTCTCTTGAATATGGTAGAAATGGAAAGAATGATTTGGTATGCAGAAGAGATAAGTACATCCTTCAGAGACATAAAGGGTAGGTTCTTAATGTACCCAAGCATTAGAGGAAACCCAAATGAATTCTCATGAACATTCTAATTCCAGAAGCTTTGGAAGTAAGTTAAGATGAAATCACATCTTAAGTCTGGTTTATATGTAAAGGCTTCCATTAAGGAAAACACACACACACACACACACACACACACACACACACACACACACACACACACACACACAATCAGAAACCATTATGCTTCAACACAGACAGAAAACCAGTGTTAGATCACAGGTCAAAACTGAGAAAGATCAACTGAGAAAGTTTTACAACCTTGGCAATGTCAGGCTCGGAAGCAATGAAGTTGCAAAATCTGGTCATAGCACTTGGGCCATCTAGCATGCCATCATCCATGTTGATATCCAGTACTTGGGCTCCCATTTCCACCTGCACCTTAGCAACACTCAGTGCTTCCTGAGGAAAGGCAAGAGAAAGTATTAGGAGAGGGTGACTCAAAGAAGGCTAACAAAAGTAATCCTCTAGTACCTTAGCTGTCCTTTCAAATTACATTAGAATATACTAATACTAGTTAGCCTCCCTGACTCTAGGCCTACTGTCTTCTAATCAGTCATCACAGATTAACTTCTAAGTATTTCTTCTTTGATATGCCTTTACTATACAGCATCTATCAAGGCTGTTTTCCTCTGTTAAGACGCTAAACTGCATAATCTGGTATTCAAGGCTTTCTGTGGCCTGGCCCCCATCTGTTCACCTAATTGAACTTCTCACTTCTCAGTTGGTACCCTTGACCTAGCCAGTTTTTTTATTTCCATCTGTGTCACAGATGATACTGTTTCTTCTGCTTAAAACATAACACTCATCCTTTTTATTATTATTATTATTATTACTACTATTTTAAGAACCATTACAGGGCCTGGGGAGACAGCATAATGGTAATGTAAAAGCCATTCATGTCTGAGGCTCTGACGTCCCAGATTCAGTCCCCAGCACCACCATAGGCCAGAACTAAACAGTGTTCTGGTGTCTATCCTCATCTCTCTGTCTCTCTTTCATTAAAAATAAATAAATAATATTTTTATTCCATTTTTTAATTTCTTTATTGGGGGATTGATGATTTACAGTCAACAGTAAATACAATCGTTTGTACATACATAACATTTCTCAGTTTTCCACACAATACAACCCCCACTAGGAACTCTGCCATTCTGTTACAGGACCTGAACTCCCCCACCCACCCTAGAGTCTTTTACTTTGGTGTAATACACCATAAATAATTTTTTATACTTATTTATTTTCTCTTTTGTTGCCCTTGTTTTTTTTAATTGTTGTTGTAGTTATTATTATTGTTATTGATGTTGTTATTAGATAGGACAGAGAGAGATGAGGAAGACAAGAGAGGGGGAGAAAAAGATAGACACCTGCAGTCCTGCTTCACTGCCTGTGAAGTAACTCCCCTGCAGGTGGGGAACCGGGGGGCTTGAACCGGGATCCTTACTCCGATCCTTGCACTTTGCACCACGTGCACTTAACCCACTGCGCTACGGCCCAACTCCCAATAATTTTTTTAAATGGCCCATCTCGGGGGGCTGGGTGGTTGCGCAGTGGGTCAAGCGCACATGGTTCAAAGTGCAAGGACCAGCATAAGGATGCTGGTTCAAGTCCCCAGCTCCCCACCTCCAGGGGGGGTCACTTCACAAGAGGTGAAGTAGGTCTGCAGATGTCTATCACTCTCTTCTCCTGTCTTCCCCATCTCGCTCGATTTCTCTCTGTCCTATCCAACAACAACAACAGCTACAACAACAATAACAATAGCAACTACAACAAGCGCAACAACAAGGACAACAAAATGGAGGAAATGGATGGCCTCTAGGAGCAGTGGATTCGTAGTGCAGGCACCAAGTCCCAGCAATAACACATGGAGGCAAAAATAAATAAATAAATAAAATTTTTTTTAAAAGGCCCATCTCACGTCCCATTTTGTCCAAGAAAAGTCCTAAGAGTACTAACCAAAACTGATAGAACATCTCAGTGTTTACCAAACCATGTAAAACATTCATTGCAGGCTATTTATAGGAATTAAAGGAAAGGAAATATGAGCTAAGCAGCCAAGGAAGCAGTGCAGTGATAAATCACTGGACTCTTGAGCATAAGATCTCAAGTTCAATCCCCAGCGCACATGTGCCAGAGTGAAGCCTGTTTTTCTATGGTTCTGCCTTCTCTTCCTCTCAAAATCACACCTACACCTAATGGATACAACATACTCAGGTAAACTCCTCCACTTAGCTTAGAGAATGAAGAAATAAGGATTGACAGAAACTAACCTATTCAATAAGAGATAAAGGATAACAGCTTGAGGATCCAACCTTCCCAAAGGGTCTATGAGAAATGATATAAATCATTTAAAGATGAGCAAACTGAGCAAAAAGACACGACTGGGATTTCTTAGTGGCTAAGTGCTCTAGCCATCCAACCAGAGTCATAAAAGGTCAAAAACTCATGAAAAACTTGGCTCAAATATTGACGCCACTCCTCCCTGTCCCCTACCTGCTTCTACTGCCAGTCCTCTAAAGAGAGAGAGAATGGTTAAAGGCAGAGGTTTGGTGGCCTGAGATCTATCACGTATGTGTTACCCAGCAACAAGCAAGTACTTTAACTTCACTGGGTCCAATTTATTAACTATGTTCTGTAAAGTGAAGGTAATATAGTAACATCACCAAGCTCTTAATTCTGTGAAGGTTATATGAGCAATGATGCAAAGTTTAGCACACCAACTGGCATGGTAAAATCCTGTAATAATTATTATTACTCTTGCCTGTCTGCTTCTTTCCAAAGATTCCCGTGCTCTCAGTATCAGATACTTCTATCTGAGAGTTGTAAAGGACACTATAGGTTGTCACAAGCACCAAAACGGTAAAATAAACACTGTCAACCAAAGAACACTCTACTATGGAGGTTCATTAGAATTTCCAAAAGAGAGGAGTCGAGTGCAGCGTAGTGGGTTAAGTGCATGTGGTGCGAAGCACAAGGACTGGCATAAGGATCCCGGTTTGAGTCCCCGGCTCCCCACCTTCAGGGGGGTCACTTCACAAGCAGTGAAGCAGGTCTGCAGGTGTCTATCTTTCTCTCCCCCTCTCTGTCTTCCCCTCCTCTCTCCATTTCTCTCTGTCTTAACAACAATAACTACAACAACAATAAAAGAAACAACAAGGGCAACAAAAGGGAAAATAAATAAATATTTGAAAAATTTATTAAAAAAAAGAATTTTCAAAAGAAATGAACATGAACAAGGTCACAGAGGCAGAAGCTGGAATGAACATCCTCCTGGAATGTTCTGACAGATTAAGAGACACTTTGTTACCTAAGTGAATGACAACCTAAAGAATGTGAATTGTTATACTATATGCAGAAAGTCACCCTGTGAACGCTTCAGAGAAAGAACATGATAGCAGCACCTGGCAGCACTGTGCATTAGCAAGAATGAATGGTTAAGAAATTATCAGAGCTGTCAGGAACCAGGTAACCAAGCAACCAGGCCCTTATAATGTACCCAGAGAGGGAATACCTCTCAGGGATGTCAAGAAGTTGTAATTAACAAGTTCATAAAGAATGATAAATGGGGTCCTTCTGTGAACAAAATTAGATCTGTTTTAATACTTATTTCTGGAAGATCTATTGCCTAAAGATTATAAAATCTTAAAAAAAAAAAAGGGGGGGGGTGGGGATAGGTAGCATAATGGTTATGCAAAGAGACTTTCATGACCAAGTTCAAATCCCACACCATCATAAGCCAGAGCTGTACAGTACTTCTCTGTGTGTCTTTCTCTCTCTTCATCTCTCTTAAAAATAAATAAAATACTTTTAAAAACAAAGCTTAGTAGTGGGCCTAAATTATTTCTTTTAAAAAGGATACATTAAAAAAATAAATAAATAAAATCTTTTAAAAAAACCATGCAACTCAGCCTATTAAGTACAAAACTTGCTATAAGTTTAATTCCTAGTAGCAAAGCTAAACAGTGCTCTGATACTTCTTCCACTCTCTCACTCTCCTGTAAGTAAATAAATAAATGAATCTTAAAAAGAAAAACCATTATGTGATCCGGGAGGTGGCATAGTGGATAAAACACTGGATTCTCAAGCATGAGGTGCTGAGCTCAATTCCTGGCAGCACATGTACCAGAGTGGTGTCTGGTTCTTTCTCTCTATCCTCCTATCTTTCTCATTAATAAATAACTAAAATCTTAAAGAGAGGGAGAGAAAGAGAGAGAGAGAGAGAAATCATTATTAAGACCTAGATCAAATAACAAAGTGAAAAATTTTCCCAAATGTTTAAACACTTCACAATTAACATAAACAGCTAGAACCTGGGTCCCCACTCCCTAACTCATCCTATTTCAGACCCCAAACACAGTGCTTTTTATTTATTTATTTTTTAACAGATATTAACAGTAGCAGCTCTGATTTTTTTGGAACTCATCTTCCTACCAGTCCAGCCTGCTCGAGAACAATGGTAAACTGTATAGTTTACCATTGTTTTCACACTTCCACAAGTTCTGTTAATGACACTATCAAAGAAGTGTTTCATCATCTACATGCTGTCTAGCCAAAGCATAGGATATGTTACAAGGGTCTTATTCAGATGCTCACTTCATAGTTTCCAGCCATAATGAGTTTAGCGAACTTCCTGGATCCTGCTACATTACAGCGTTCTCCAATGTTAACAAAGTTAGTGTATGGTCCAATCCGGAAGGGCTCCAGACCTTAAAAGGAGAAAAAGTTGGAAAATTCATATGATGATGATGTGAGATAGACAAAAAGAAATATTTTTATGAAGAAGTTTCTCTACTGTAGTCCATCTATCTAGATAGTTGAGTCAATGTGAAAACAAGACCAAGTGTGCTTTCTCCCTCCCACAGGAATACAGATTAAAACAAAAGAAAGTTATTTGTTGTAGTTAAATATGAAAGGGAGAAAGGGAGAAAAATTTTAGAGTTGTAAACTGCAAATTTCTCTAAAAGTCTGAATCATACCAGCTCTGTGAAACAAGGACAATTTACTATTATATTCCTATTTGACTAAGAGTGAGGCAAAAATCAGTGTAACAGCTACCCACTCAGACATCAACTGGGAGTGAGAAGAAGCAAGCTTTCTTAATAGTTGCACTACTGTGTTCAGAGTTTTCAACCCTTAAAAGCAAGACCACGTGGGATCACAGGAAGGACCCAGGCAGATCCCTGGGAGACAGGAGTCCCCATGATAGGTCCACTATTGGGTACCAACTTTGCACAAGTCACTTGGACTTTTTTTTTTGCACTTCTTATTCGCTGAAGGGTGATAATATCTCCAGTTATAGGTCAATTTACGGACACATGTAATAATATGGATACATTATACTCAGAGTATACATTATACTCTACTACTAGAGAGGTTCATTAGAATTTACAAAAGGGAGGAGTCGAGTGCAGCGCAGCAGGCTAAAGAGAAAAAAGTAACATGTAGTATAAAGTATCACCACAGGAAAGGACTTTAACTGTTTTTGTTCTACTAATTACATTTAAGGTATAATGAGGAGTCCTGCTACATGATTACAAAGGGCTCTGGAGACAGCCAGTCTCAAGTTCAAAGCTCTTCAATTCAGCTCAGTGAAAAACCAGAAAAGTGACTTCCCTCATAGCCTCCAAGCTTAGAAAGCAGATAGTAAGAGTGCCTCCCTTATAACGTTATTATAATGTAAAAAGGTGACTTGGTAGCATTGCTAAGCATAAAATTAACACTAGCAATCATAAAAGTTGTCATTACGGGAATCAGACGGTAGCGCAGCAGGTTAAGCACACGCGGCACAAAGCTCAAGGACCGGCCTAAGGATCCCAGTTCGTTCGAGCACCTGGCTCCCAACCTGCAGGGGAGTCACTTCACAGGCGGTGAAGCAGGTCTGCAGGTGTCTATCTTTCTCTCCCCCTCTCTGTCTTCCACTCCTCTCTCCATTTCTCTCTGTCCTATCCAACAACAATGGCATCAATAACAACAACAATAATAACTATAACAATATACAACAAGGGCAACAAAAGGGGAAATAAATATTTAAAAAATAGCAATAAAAAAAGTTGTCATTACTTAATTAGTTGAAGGAGGAAAGAGGAAAATTAATATAAGATGGGCAGTTATGAAGCTGTCCCAAGTCACTGTCTTTACCTCCCAGATTGGGTTGATAATATCCCTTTGCATTGGTAATGATCTTCAAAAGGCCTCTCCCCAGCCCCAGCCATGGTAGCCACAGAGTAGCCCTAGCTCCTGAGACAGACTCTAAAATTTGGAGTATAAATAAGCAGACTTGTCAGCATCTAAATGCTGAAAAAACCCTGCAAAACTGCCCTGCTTCTTCTTCTAGCGTTTGCCCTTCTTCCGTAGCCAGTCAACAGCATCAGGTTGAGCCTGATGTAAAGTTTCGAGACCTCCTTTTTGCATAGCCATTATGTTATCTCCCCGGTCCTGAAGGTGATTTTTAAAAAGTAATTTAGAAACAGCACATGAAATTCAAATCAGAAAAAAAAAAAATAAAAAAGGATTTTTTTCATTCTTACATATAAATTTTCTTTTAAACACTAACTAAATGGTTCTCCACATGTGTCAATTGTGGCAAAGGCCAACCATTTAACTTGTTGGTTCTTAGCTAACATCAATTGATAGCTCTAAAATCTAAGAATGAAATGACTTCTACTATACCTCTAGCAAAATTCACTTTTTACCAGGTAAGGGATGTGTCATAAATTATAAATCTCCCTTCCTTGAATTCCATTGTCTTCTGGAGAACAAAAAGGAAAAGGGTGTGGGGGGAAGTACAGTCTGAAGAAATATTTTCCTTGTTCTTTTTCCATTTTGTTGCCCTGGCTTTTTTTTTTTTTTTAATCATTGCTGTGGTTATTATCACTGTTACTGATGTCATTATTGTTGGTGGATGGAACAGAAAGAAATGGAGAGAGGAGGGAATACAGAGGGGGAGAAAGATAGACACCTGCAAAACCTGCTTCACCACTTGTGAAGTGACCCCCCCCTCCCACAGGTGGGGAGCCAGGGGCTCGAACCAGGATCCTTACGTCAGTCCTTGCACTTTGTGCCATGTGAGCTTAACCCATTGTGCTACCACCTGACCCCCAAGAAATATTTTCTACACAACTTCACTGAGAGATTAATTCTACACAATATCTACTGACTGGGAAAAGTAAACAGTGCTTTCACTATCCCTTATACTTTACTCTGACCTTCTTATAAGAATATAAGGAACAAAAATATCTCAAATGCTAAGTTCTAGATTATGAGGATGCACAATTCCTCATATGTGCTATTCCCAGAATCTCTGAGAATCTGCTTCTACCTTTTTCTTTCTGTTTAGAGATTTATCTAAAAATATCATGGGCTGGGGGGAGTCGGGTGGTAGCGCAGTGGGTTAAGTGCAAGTGGCGCAAAGCACCAAGGACCTGAATAAGGATCCCGGTTAAAGCCCCCGGCTCCCCACCTGCAGGGGAGTCACTTCACAGGCGGTGAAGCAGGTCTGCAGGTGTCTGTCTTTCTCTCCTCCTCTCTGTCCTCCCCTCCTCTCTCCATTTCTCTCTGTCCTATCCAACAACGACAACATCAACAACAATAACTACAACAATAAAACAAGGGCAACAAAGAGAATAAATAAATAAATATTTTAAAAAATATATAATGGGCTGGGGAAGACATCTCAATGGTTATGCAAAAGACTTTCAATACAAAGGCTCTAAGGTCCTGGGTTCAATCCCAAGCACCACCATAAGCCAGAGCTGATCAGTGCTCTGGTCTCTCTCTCCCCCTCTATCTTTCTTTCTGTATCACTCACTTATTAAAAATAAAGTGAATAAAATCTCTAAAGATAAAATTGAAATAAACATCATAAAAAGTATTGTGGGGAATTTTTGAAAGTTATTTTTTTCTAATACTTAATAGTGACTTGTTTTACTAATGTTTCTTATTTGAGCATCACAAAGGATTTTGAAAATCAGGGAGGTATGCTACCTCACAAAGTGCTGAAAGCAAACAGATCACTAAATACCACAACTCTTTATAAAGTCCTGAACACATGGCAAATGAAAGATCATAACATACTTTTAGAAGCAAAACAAAATTTTCAGCAGAGAGGCTTGTAATCATTAAACAACACTGACTGGGAGCCAGATGGCAGCACAGTGGGTTATGCACACATGGCATGAAGCCCAAGGACCCGTCCTGGTTTGAGCCCCCAGATCCTCACCTGCAGGAGGGTCGCGGCAGGTCTGCAGATGTCTATCTTTCTTTCCCGTTTTCCCCTTCTCTCTCAATTTCTCTGTCCTGTCTAACAACACCAATAACAGAAATAACAATAATAACAACCAGAGCAATAATGGCAACAAAAATGGGAAAAATGGCCTCCAGGAGCAGTGGATTCATAGTGTAGGCACCGAGCCCCAGTGATAAGCCTAGAGGCAAAAAGTAAAAGAAACACTATTAGCATTTTCAATTTTCTTCTTTACTATTATTGTTTATTTTCCTTTTTGTTGCCCTTGTTTTTTTATTGTTGTTATAGTTATTATTGGTGTTGTTGATCTCGTCGTTGTTGGATAGGACAGAGAGAAATGAAGAGAGGAGGGGAAGACAGAGAGGGGGAGAGAAAGATAGACACCTAGAGACCTGCTTCACTGCCTGAGAAGCGTCTCCCTGCAGGTGGGGAACTGGGGGCTCAAACGGGGATCCTTACACCTGTCCTTGTGTTTCGTACCACATGAGCTTAAACCGCTGTGCTATCACCCAGCCCCCACATTTTGAACTTTCAATACTAATCACAAATCTGATAACATAAATTTTATGGTGTGGCCAAGAATATTTTCAAAGCAGTACAGTAGAGGTAGGATCATGTGAGCTCTAACTCTAATCTGAACAAGCCCCAAGACTTCAAATTCCTCCAAATTGATGTCTTCTCACTGCCCCATGCCCCCTGACCCCCCCACCCCCCCAAAAAAAAGACAAGGATTCTTCACAAGAATTCACGTATGGAGCCAGCCAGGGGCACACCTGGTAAAGCCCATATATTATAATGCAGAAGGACCCAAGTTCAAACCCCAGCCTCCATCTGCCGGGGGGAAATTGAATGAGCAGTGAAAGCAGTACTATAGGTATCTCTGTCCCTCACTATCTCTTCCTTTCCTCTTGATATTTGATTCTATCCAATAAATAAATAAAGTTGGAGAAAAAAAGAGGATCATCTACAAAAAAAAAATTACTTTAAAGAAAAAAAAAGTTAATGTTAAGTGCCAAAAAGAATGTGTGAATAATATTCTTTGATCTAATAAAAAAAATTGGTTGGCACAAATCACTATCACTACTAAGTATAAGCATTCTAAATTAGTCTACAAGAGTTTTTTGAAATTATGAAAAGCATGCCGTTATGACTTACCAGACAGTAACATATATCCATCAAAAACAGTGGCAGGTGGAACTCTAGGCTTATAGTTTTTCACAGCCTCAGCAATTTCCCTGGGTTAAAAGAGAAAACATGCTGAATAATTCAGGGCAAAATTAATTCAATAAAACTTCTACTTGTCAAATTAAATTTATTTCATTTTATTTTATTTTTTGCCTCTAGGGTTATTGCTGGGGCTCGGTGCCTGCACTACAAACCCACTGCTCCTGGAGGCCTTTTTTTTTTTTCTCATTGTTGCCATTGATGTTGGATAGGACAGAGAGAAATAAAGAGAGGAGGGGAAGACAGAGAGAGGGAGAGAAAGATACCTGCAGACCTGCTTCACCGCTTGTGAAGTGACCCCCCTGCAGGTGAGGAGCCAGGGGCTGGAACCGGATCCTTACGCCGGTCCTTGTGCTTCACACCATTGCACTTACCCCACTGCACTACTGCCCAGCCCCCTCAAATTAAGTTTCACATAACTACATACTTAGTTCCCAATATGAAGCAACAATTAAGACTTTTAGTTTTCTCATTATTATAAAAATATGGGACTATCAATATCAATTTCAATGTTTTGTGTCTGGTCAGTCTGGACTATACCAGCTTTACCACTAGGAGACATAAACCTAGTGAGAGATGTGTGATTAGTCTGCGCAAGGGGAAATAGCAAATGTTCACTCTTTTCTAAGCACACAGGCATTCTTTACCAAATCCACACATGAATATTTCTTTGTCCCTTACTGAGTATTTTAAAATTAAAAAAGATTTCATTGTTGAAGATAAATAGGAGAGCAGATGTTAGGAACAGAGGATCTTGGATGTGAGGGTGATCAGGCCTCATCATCATCATCATCATCATCATCATCATCATCATCATCATAGTAGAGGTGGTCCAGGAAGTGGCGCAGTGGATAAAGCACTACTCTGAACCATGAGGTCCTAAGTTCAATGACCCAGCAGCATATATGCCAGAGTGATATCTGGTTCTTTCTCTCTCTCCTATCTTTCTAATTAATAAATAAAGTTTAATTAATTAATTAATTAGGGGGTCGGGCAGTGGCGCAGTGGGTTAAGCGCATGTGGCGCAAAGTGCAGGAACCGGCGTAAGGATCCCGGTTCGAGCCCCCGGCTCCCCACCTGCAGGGGAGTCGCTTCACAGGCGGTGAAGCAGGTCTGCAGGTGTCTATCTTTCTCTCCCCTTCTCTGTCTTCCCCTCCTCTCTCCATTTCTCTCTGTCCTATCCAACAACGAATTGCGTCAACAAGGGCAATAATAATAACCACAACGAAGCTACAACAAGGGCAACAAAAGGGGGGGGAAAATGGCCTCCAGGAGCGGTGGATTCATGGTGCAGGCACCGAGCCCAGCAATAACCCTGGAGGAGGGGAAAAAAAAAAAAAATTAATTAATTAATTCCGGAATCGAGGCATCCAAGATCAAGCTGTTGGCAGGGCACAAAGGTGCTCCTCCTTGGCTTGAATAAAGGCTGTCTTCTTGCTGAATCATTACATCTTCCCTTCCTCTTTGTGAGCTACGTCCTAATCTCTCTTCTTATAAGGACATCTGTTATGCGCAATTACAGCCTATCTAACTTAACCTCATTTCACCTTGATTTCTTGATTTTAATATTTGAACATGTGAATATTAATATTCAAATATTTACACAACACAGGGGTTAACATTTCAACATATGACACTGGAAGGGGATAGAAACACAACTCAACCCACACCGAAGGTAAAACATTTCGAAATTACTATTACCTGATGTGATCTGGTGTCGTACCACAACATCCACCAACTATATTGACCAAGCCATCAGTTGCAAAGTCCTGCAGTTAGCAAAATAAAGCGTCTCAAAGAATTCATTAGAATTCACCATTGGCAACTCAACAGGAAAGAAGATCTACATATCCCAAATAATTAATCTTGCACTAAAAAGAGAATTACACACAAGCCTTCACATGCCCTAGACGGAAGGCTAAAAGCACAGAAAAGCTCAGATACTATAAAATCCTACACACCATCTAAAGTGCAATGAGATATTTACTTACCTATCTAGCCATCACGATTTATTGAATATGAGCTCAACAGGGACCATTACTCTCCAGTAACACATAAATTATCAGTTTTTTAAATTGAAAATAATTGAAACGTTTTAAAGAAACCCTGTTCTTCAGCTACAGCAGCCATATTTCAAGTACTCCAACAGCATGTGATAGATATAGGACAACAGACAGGGTGGGAATAGGATTTAAATGCAGGCCAGTTTGTGAAGGACAATGACAGAGAAGAAATCAAGAAACTAAGCATCAGAGTACTGAGAAGAACCTCAACAGACAGCAATTACAGAAGCCAGACCTTCCACCTTCTGCACCCCATAATGATCCTGGGTCCATACTCCCAGAGGGATACAGAATAAAAAAGCTTTCAAGGGAGAGGATGGGATACAGAGTTCTAGTGGTGGGAATTGTACCCCTCTTATCCTATCGTCTTGTCAATATTTCCATTTTATAAAAAAAGAAAGTACTGAAATCATAAGTATGAAGTCAGAAATAGTATAGGAGACGGTATCAATAAGTCAGTGGCTAAAACTTAAAGAGATTCAGTGATTGATAGTGGAGAGTAGGAGCTAGTTGACAGTATAGTCCCAATAGCTGGGGTTCAAAGATGGGAGGTACATGGGAGAGGAGGATGGTGGAAAGAGCAACTCCACTCAGCACTATGTAGGAGGACCTCCCCCCCCTCAATGCGAGAGCTGCAGAAGAGCCAAGTTTCAATTCCTTCAGCTGGATTTCATCAAGAATTTCCCAGCAGGACCTCCGCAATTAAAAAAGATGATGTCATAGCAACAATAACAACTGCAATAGTAACAACAAGGGCAACAAAATGGGAAAAAAATGGCCTTAGGGAGCAGTGGTTTTGTAGTGCAGGCACCGAGCCCAGCTAGAACCCTGGAAGCAGGAAAAAAAAAAAAAAAAAAAAAAAAAGATGCTGTGGAGGCCGGGCAGTAGTGCACCAGGTTAAGCACACATAATGTGAAATGCAAGGACCAGGACAAGGATCCCAGTTCAAGCCCCTGGCTCCCCACCTGAAGGGGTGGGGGGTAGCTTCACAAGTAGTAAAGTAGGTTTGCAGGCGTCTATCTTTCTTTCCCCCTTGTCTTCCCCTCCTGTCTCAATTTCTCTATCAAACAACAACAATAGCAGAAACAGCAACAACAACAAATTGGTGGGGGGGGGGGGGAGATGGCTGCCAGGAGCAGTGGATTTATATATAGTGCAGGCACCAAGGCCTAGTGATAACCCTAGGGGCAAAAAAAAAAAAAAATGATACTGTGTCCTTTGGGTAAAATGAATGGAATTGGGAATTGGAGGCGATTATGCTTCATGCTTAGTGAGCTGAGTGAGGAAAGTCAACTTCTGGATGCTTTCACACATATATAGAGTATAAGGAATTAAAATACATAAACTGGCAAAATAAAATTAAAAAAAAATACCAAACTGTCTCTAAAACTTTAAAAGAACTATGGTGCAGCTATCATGGAGAGTGGAAGTCACAGAACATTGGGGATGGTTGTGGTGCAGTGTGAAACTATAACCTGTGATCTTATAATCTTGTAAGCCACTATTAAATCTCTACAATAAAATGCTTTTTTTATATTTTATTTATTTATTTATTCCCTTTTGTTGCCCTTGTTTTTTATTGTTGTGGTTATTATTGTTGTTATTGATGTTATTGTTGTTGGATAGGACAGAGAGAAATGAGAGAGGAGGGGAAGACAGAGAGGAGAGAAAGATAGACACCTGCAGACCTGCTTCACCACCGATGAAGCAACTCCCTTGCAGGTGGGGAGCCGGAAGCTTGAACTGGGATCCTTCTGCTGGTCCTTGAGCTTTGCGCCACGTGCATTTAACCCGCTGAGCTACCGCCTGACTCCCAGTAAAATGCATTTTAAAGAATTTCCCATCAGTCACCAATACCAACTGCTGAAAAGGATGTTGACAGCTAGTCTCTCCCACTGCCTCCCTATCATCTTCATTCAAGTTCAAGTTTTTATTTCCTATGCATCCATCAAGTTTCTTCCTTTCTTTCTTATTTTTTTTTCCCCAGAGGGAAAGACACCTTTTATTTTATTTCTCAAGTTTTTTAATTGCCATCATGGTTATCACTGGGCATTCATCAAGTTCCTTTAGGAGGGAAACACTATTTCTAAATACCTGAATTTTATTTCTCTAGCTGTTGAAAACCAAATGAAATAGGATACTTGACCTTCAGATGCATGGCCATCATGTGCGGAGTTTCATCGTAATCACCGAAGGTATTGGGAAGACCTAAGAAAGCATATTTCAACCATTATTGGGAGCTGTTTTGACAAGTAGACAACACAGTTATAAAAGCTTTAGATTAAAAGAATAAATAACATTAGAAAAATTTTTTTCCTTTTTTTGCCTCCAGGGTTACTGCTGGGGCTTGATGTCTGCACCACGAATCTACTGCTCCTGATGGCTAATTTTTTCCCTTTTGTTGACCTTGTTGTGGTTATTATTGTTGTTGTTATTGATGTCATCGTTGTTGGATAGGACAGAGAGAAATGGAGAGAGGAGGGGAAGACAAGGGGGAAAGAAAGATAGACGCCTGCAAACCTACTTTACTACTTGTGAAGCTACCCCCCACCCCTTCAGGTGGGGAGCCAGGGGCTCGAACTGGGATCCTTGTCCTGGTCCTTGCATTTCACATTATGTGTGCTTAACCTGGTGCACTACTGCCCGGCCTCCACAGCATCTTTTTTTTTTTTCTTTTCTGCTTCCAGGGTTCTAGCTGGGCGAGCGTGCCTGCACTACAAAACCACTGCTCCCTAAGGCCATTTTTTTTTTTCCCTTTTGTTGCCCTTGTTGTTACTATTGTTGTTGTTATTGTTGCTATGACATTATCTTTTTTAATTGCGGAGGTCCTGCTGGGAAATTCTTGATGAAATCCAGCTGAAGGAAGAGGAGGGGAAGACAGAGAGGGGGAGAGAAACACCTGAAGACCTGCTTCACGGCCTGTGAAGCGATCCCCTGCAGGTGGGGAAGGGGCTCGAACCCAGGTCCTTATACGTTATAACACGTGCACTCAACCAGGTGGGCCACCACCCAGCACAGGCTTATTTTCCAAAGCTCTGTACAATTCTGAAGTCTTCAAAAAAGCAGTGATTGGGGATTGGGCAGTGGTGCACCTCGTTAAGCACATATAGTACAAAATGCAAGGATCTGGGTTCGAGCCCTTGCTCCCCACCTACAGGGGGGACACTTCAGGAGCAGTGAAGCAGGTCTGCAGGTGTCTATCTTTCTCCCTTTCTATCTCCCCCCACCCTTCTCAAAATTTCTCTCTGTCCTATCCAATAAAATGGGGGGGAAAATGGCCACCAGGAGCAAGGGATTCATAGTTTGGCACCAAACCCCAGTGATAATTCTGGAGGCAAATAAATAAATAACTGAAAAGAAAAAAAGCAATGATCTAGACTTAAAAAAACTCTCCATTCAGGAGCCGGGTGATGGCGTAAAGCGCACATGGTGCAAAGCGCAAGGACTGGCGTAAGGATCCTGGTTTGAGCCCCTGGATCCCCACCTGCAGGGGGTTCACTTCACAGGCAGTGAAGCAGGTCTGCAGGTGTCTATCTTTCTCTCCCCGTCTTTCCCATCTCTCTCCATTTCTCTCTGTCCTATCCAACAACAGACAGCAATAACAACAACTACTACTACAATAAACAACAAGAATAACAAAAGGGGAAAAAAATAAAATTCTTCATTCAATAATTACTATTCTGGTGGTCCAGCAGTTGGCCCAGTATATAAAGCACTGGACTCTCAAGCATGAGGTCCTGAGTTGGCTCCCCAGCACACATACCAGAGTGATGTCTGGTTCTTTCTGTCTCTCCTCCTATCCTTCTCATTAATATATAAATAAAATCTTAAAAGAAAATTACTATTAGATGTGAAATACACACCATGGCCTACAAAGCAAAGTCTCAGTCAAGACCTCTGACCCAATCTTTCCAGGTTTATGCATTTGGATTTCCCCGTGTATAAGTACCTTAAAACACGCACCTGCATTTGGGTAACAGAGGACATAAGCTGTTGAACATTTTCCGATTGTTTCAATAAAAGGTCTCATTTCAGCTGCACCCAGAGCACAGTTTAATCCAATGCTAGAAAAATAAAAGGATGTAGGGAGCATTATCTTTTATTCACAATATTTATGCATAAAACAAGTTATACTGGACTAGGGAGACAGTATAATGGTTATGCAAAAAGACTCACACCAGAGGTACCAAAGGTCCCAGGTTCAATCCCTAGCACTACCATAAGCCAGAGCTGAGCAGTACTCTGGAAAAATAAGTAACTAAGTTATGCTAGGAAGCTGGCAGATAGCTCACTCTTAGGTCACATGTCCTGCCATACAGAAGCCCTGGATTTGTGTCCCAATATCATCCTGGATTGTCACAACACTAGAGGACTCCATCTCTCTATATAAAATAAAATTCCTAGAAGCAATGAAATTATACAAGTGTAAGGCCCTGAGGGTGCAAAGGAAAGAAAAAGGGGGGGGGGACAGACAAGCAGTGGCACATCTGGTAGAGTGCACATAGTACAATGTGCAAGAACCCTGGTTCAAGCCCCAGGTCCCCAGGGGAAACTTCTGGAGTGGCGAGGCAGTACTCAAGTTTCTCTCTTTCTTCCTTGCTATCTCCTCAATCCTTCTCCATTTCTCAGTCTCTATTCAAAATAGATGAAAGATAATAATAATTAATTGACTGATTAATAGAAAAAGGAAATATAGCAACAACAAATGCTGGAGAGGTTGTGGAGACAAAGGAACCCTCCTGAAATACTGGTAGAAATGCCAATTAGTCCAAGCCTTGTGGAGAGCAGTCTGGAGAACCCTCAGAAGGCTACAAGTGAACCTACCCTATGGCCCTGCAATTCCTCTCCGGGGGATATAATCTAAGGAACCAAACACAATCATACAAAAAAGATCTGTGTATACCTATGTTCATAGCAGCACAGTTTCTAATAGCCAAAACCTGGAAGCAACCCAGGTGTCCAACAACAGATGAGTGGCTGAGTGAGTTTTGGTCTACATACACAGCTACTAAAATTGGTGAAGTCACCTTCTTCACCTCCTCTTAGATGGAGCTTGAAGGAGTCATGTAAAGGTAGATAAGTCAGAAACAGAAGGAAAAAACACAAAGCAGAACTTGAACTGGAATTGGTGTATTACACCAAAGTAAAAGACTAAGGGGAGAGAAAAGTTCAAGTCCTGGAACATGATGGCAGAGGAGGTTCTAGAGGGGGTTAAACTGTTATGTGGAAAATTGAGAAATGTTACACATGTACAAACTACTGTATTTTACTGTCAACTGTAAACCATTAATCCCCCATAAGAGAAAAAAAATTAATTAAGAAAAATGAAAAGAAAATAGAGAAGGAGAAGTAAGGAGAGGAGAAGACAATGATAATGTCAACTATGATAAAGGAATATACCTAAGGATCAAGCAGGTAATTAATTACTTTTCCAGTACAAATCACCTTTATTCAACTAGGTTCAAAGCTAACCCACTGAAATCTTCTGCAACATGAATGTTTCTGTCTGTCTCCAAAATGACACTCTCTTTTTTAGCTATTACCTAGGCTGTGATTCCACTTCACTCATGATGTCCAAATATTTTATAAAAACAGAATGTAACAATCATGTTAATTTATACACATACAAAGGTATAAAGTTTTACCACTGAGATATCATAATATCTTAAACCAATGTTAAATTAAAAAAAAGGAAAGATTTGAACTTTATAGAGGTATCTTATTTCAAGTTAGACTGTTACTGGTGGTTCCATAAGGAACAAAAAACTTTGCAAAGCACTCCCCTAAAAATACAAGCACTGATAATAGTCTCGAAGAATTACTACTAAGAATAATCCTAAACTATAGGGAGGCACTAAGAGACAAAAAGGCAACCATCTGGATAACCTAGAAGATAAAAAATTCTCCGAGAATCTCTCAAATAGACAATTAGGCTGTGGTTGTTCATGGCCTTAGAAAATATGTATTGATTTGTCAGAAAAATCACAGTGCATTTTTGCTCAATACGTCATGACTTTTTTGACAACTCAGTGCTTCAAGAAAAGCCAATGTATGGTATAAGTATACTGTATACAGTGGAAATACATAGATACAGTATTCTCCCAGGTCATATTTTGTGACATAACAGATCCTCCAAGAAGGGATGAAGTCAAACAAGATCACTCACCACAGGGGGTTTGCATGTGACACACTGATGACAAAAGCCTCTCCAGTCTGTCCAGAAAGAGTCCGCCCACTTTTATCAACAATTGTCCCTGAAATCTGAAGTGATAAACTCAATCAACAATACAGACTCAAATTAAGAATAAAATCACAAAGACAAAATAAAGAATAGGCAAGTTGACTTTCTTTGTTCTTTGACAAGAAAAAAAGATCCATGGAAATCAAACTCAAAAGACAGCACTTTTTCTAACAGTCAGAACACACAAATACAAGGTGACTGGAAGAATTGGAAAGTCACCCATAAAATATCAAAGAAATGGCCAATAATAATAATAATAATAAGGGCAGGGGGTAGATAGCATAATAGTTATGTAAACAGACTCTCATGCCTGAGGATCCAAAGTCCTAGGTTCAATCACCCGCACCACCAAAAGCCAGAGCTGAGCAGTGCTCTGGTTAAAAAAAAAAAAAGAAAAGAAAAAAAGAAAATTTAGAATTCAGGGTGGGAGAGATATCATAATAGTTATACGAAAAGACTTTTGTACCTGAGGCTCCAAAGTCCCAGGTTCACACACACCCCCACCCCACCCCACACACACACACACCCCACACCACCCCCCAACCATAAGCCAGAGCTGAGCAATGCTGTGGTCTGGATCTCTCTCCTGAATCTCAATCTCTCTCACTCAAATAAATAAAATTTTATTGGAAGGAAGGAAGGAAGGAAGGAAGGAAGGAAGGAAGGAAGGAAGGAAGGAAGGAAGGGAGGGAGAAAGTTTTAAAATTCAGACATCCAATTCTACTGAAAAAGTGTTTCACACAGACACCTTAGGTTATCTGGGCCTCCTGCTAGTCAACGTCTAACTAATCTAATAACCCTGGACTTGATTCTAGTTTCTCACCACGTCAATTTAAGATTCTCATGTGGGTCTGCCCAGAGTTAATAAGCTGGTAGTCTAGTGTTTTCAGCATTGAGTTTCTCACAATTGCCATCCAGGTCTCTCCCTAAGCCTTAGATCTTAATAAGAGAGCATCTCCCTAAGCCTTTAGTTTCTGGGGACCAATTTAACCAGCCTGTCTTCCACCAATAACTTACAGATTCATTTTCTTTACATTTCCAGGGAAAAAACTTCTTTCTTTCTTTCTTTCTTTTTTTTTTCTTTCTTTCTTTTTTATAGAAACTACACAAAGTACTTTACTCCCAGGCCCTACCTATCAAGTTGTTTGCTATTAGTGAACGAGTGAATCTAGTTGAAGACCTTTAATTACTTTCTATTCCTACATTTTGGACAACTTTAATATATATATATATATATATATATATATATATATATATATATATGTATGGTAAAACTACTTTCTATGGGTCTACAGGTTGTGGCAGAAAGAACATAAGCAGAAGTTAAAATGGGTGATTCCCAGAAGATACCATCACAGATCTACTATGACAAGTACTATTCTTACATTCAAAACAACGATTTAAAATTTTAAAAAGTCATCATGCAAGCATTTTCGAACTTACAAAAATAGGCTGTGGGGCATATTCCTCTTCAAAAAGTTTTTGGAGTGCAAACAAGGCCGCCTGTGAAGCGAGGGAAAAAAACAAAAAGGAAAAATAGCTTTATAACAGAAACAGTGCCCAAAGTCAGTCAAACGGGGCGATCAGAATGCTCCCTTTTCCAAGATCTGTTTAAATAAGATACAGATTATGGTCCCTGAAAAGAAACCCGTCCTCAATATCATGTACAACTGGCATCCTTTTCTCAAGTGTTAACACGGTATATACATTAAGACAAAATCAATACTACCTCAAAGTTCACCCAAGAACTTTGAGAAGGAACTGAAGGACTCCTCTATTTACTGTCAGTCAAAACTTAAACTAGATAAGGAAGAATGCCTGACATCGACATCTGGTTATATGCACTGTTAAGAACCCAGTATGTATCACTGCATAATAAAGAGTGTGAGCCTGGAAGGGGATGTAAATGTACAGTACACACCCCATACTGTGACTGTACTATTCATGTTTTATGAAGTTCCAGGCAACTGGCCTTCTCTTCCTTTTTATTATTATACTTGAGTCCCAAAATGTATATATTTTCATAATTAGTTTTCTGAATATAAGAATATAACCTATAATTAATGTATACCTTCACTATGATGGTGGTGGTGGTGGTGGTGGGGTGTGTGTGTGTGTGTGTGTGTGTTTGTGTGTGTGTGTGTCTCCATGAAAACTAATCCTAAAAATTTTACGGATATAATATGTCTAACAAACAAAGAGAGTTCTGAGAGGGGAGAGAGGCAGATGAAAAACCTACCGGTTATTTAAACGTACTTTAATTATAAAGTCATGGCAAACAGCAGAACAGTAGCGAGATGCCAGCAGACAGACTACTGAACTAGAATAGACGCAGACACACTCCTGAATTTAGGATGATATGGGTAACAGTCCTATCTTTGGAAACCAATACAATGTTTAACAGACTATGTTAGGAAAAGTAGGTAACCTTTGAGGAAAACAGTAGCTAAATCTCTGCCCTGTTCTTCACTCCAAAATAAATTCTAGACGCAGCACGAGGAAAACCAATCCCTCTATGAGAATTAAATTACGATGGGCCCCAGATCACATCAAATCGATGGAGTTTACAGTCAACAATATTTATACCCCTTTCCCATATTAGGGAGCTACTCTCTTCCCTGATCCAGTTTTCTAGTCCTTTTTCCAGCCATGACATCATCTCTCTAGACAATAACCTGGATCCACCTGCATATCAGATTTCAGGCTCAAAGGAAAAACGAAAAAGAAAAAAAAAAAGAGAAACTAATATAGCCACAGGCCCTTTGGAATACAACTAAAATATGCCTACTAGCTATCTACAAAATGGAGAACCCCCCAACTCTTCACCTGCACTATTCCAGCCTTTAGGTCCATGACTGATAAACAAATTGTTTGGCTTTGTACTTTAACTAACTCTCTTTTCAACCACCAGGTTCTAGATGCTAGCATGATGCCGACCAGACTTCCCTGAACAGAAGAACCCACCAATGTGTCTGCTTCCCCAGAGCCCCGCCCCACTAGGGAAAGAGAGAGACAGCGGAGTATGAATGGACCTGTCAATGCCCATGTTCAGCGGGGAAGCAATTACAGAAGCCAGACCTTCCACCTTCTGCATCCCACAATGACCCTGGGTCCATACTCCCAGAGGGTTAAAGAATAGGAAAGCTATCAGAGGAGGGGATGGGATACAGAGTTCTGGTGGCGGGAATTGTGTGGAGTTGTACCTCTCTTATCCTATGGTTTAGTCAATGTTTCCTTTTTATAAATAAAAAAAATTTTTTAAAAAGAATTGAATTATGCGACATATTCTAAAACCTAAAAACTGAACAAACTAAAACCCTGAGTGCTTTACCCTGTTATTATACAACTTCATTCCTAATCTAAACAATACTGTGACTCTTTTCAAAAGAAGACCTGGATCCCATTTCACATATATCTTTTAAAAATTATTTTACATATTTATTTTGGATACAGACATTGAGAGAAAAAGGGGAATAGAGTCGGGAGGGAGGCAAGAAGAGGGAAAGAGGAAGGAAGGGAGGGGGATGGAAGAGAGAGGGAGAGAGGGAGGGAGGGAGAGGGAGAGGGGGAGGGGGAGGGGGACAGAATAGAGAGAAACTGAAAGGGGAAGACAGAAAAGGGGAGAGAAAGATAAGACACCTGCAGACCTGCTTCACTGCTTGTGAAGCAACCCCCCCTGCAGGTGGGGGCTGGGGGCTTAAACTGGGATCCCTGTGCTGGTCCTTGCAATTCACGACATGTGTGCTTAACCCACTGCACTACACTACTGCCTGACTCCCAGAATAAAAGAATCTTAGGAGTTATAAAGCCAAAATGTGATGTTACTTTATAGTAAATAATAATAATTATTTTAGAACTACAGTGAGGGCAAGAGAAACAGAAAAGTTATGCAAAGACTACTGTCTGAGACTAAAAAAAAAAAAAATTCATATTCAACTCCCCTCCATCCCTCATCACCATAACCACAGCTGAGCAGTGTCTGGATAAATAAATAAATAAATAAATAAATAAATATTTAAAGAATATATATATAAAAATAAAATATAAAAATAAATAAATATTTAAAAACCTATACTGAGGTAGCATTTTTCACCTATCATATTGAGGGTTTTTTTTTTTTTATTCCCTTTTGTTGCCCTTGTTGTTTTATTGTTGTAGCTACTATTGTTGTTGTTGTTGATGTTGTCGTTGTTGGATAGGACAGAGAGAAATGAAGAGAGGAGGGGAAGACAGAGAGGGGGAGAGAAAGATAGACACCTGCAAACCTCCTTCACCACCTGTGAAGCAACTCCCCTGCAGGTGGGGAGCTGGGGACTTGAACCAAGATCCTTACACCTGTCCTTGTGCTTTGCGCCACCTGCGTTTAACCCACTGCGCTACCACCGGACTCCTACGGGGGAATTTTTTTTTAAGTTTTATAATAGAAGGCAGAGGGGTAAGCGATAAAACAGCATCATTGTGCACTGTCAAGTATACTGACAGAAGTGTAAATCAGTACAATCTTAAAGGAAGGTAATTTTACACTGAACAACAACATTAACAATGCAGGCACGACAAAAACATAAAAAGTGAACACACACACATAAAAAGAACAGTGGATATATCCTCTGACCTAACCAATCTCTCTTGTAGTAGAAGACCATCTTCTAGAGGGGGGCCAGGTGGTGGCACACCCACCTGAACACACATATTACCGTGCACAAGGACCCAGGTCAGAGGCTGCGCTCCCCTCCTGTAGGGGATGCTACACAAGTGGTGAAGCAGGTCTGCAGGAGACTATCTCTCATCCTATCACTCCTTTCCCTCTTAATTTCTCTCTGTATCAAATAAAATAGAAAGGGAAAAATGGTTGTCAGGAGTGGTAGATTTGAAGTATCAGCACCAAGCCCCAACAGGACGAAAGGAAGGAAGGAAGGAAGGAAGGAAGGAAGGAAGGAAGGAAGGAAGGAAGGAAGGGAGGGAGGGAGGGAAGGAGGAAGGGAAGGAGGGAGGAAGGGAGGCAGGCAGGCAGGCAGGCAGTCAAGGCAAGTGATGATCTAGTTAAATTGTGCAAACACACACATCTCATTCCATTAGGCTATGCACTTTTGTACATATGTTAGAAATACAAGCAGGGGCAGGGGTAGATAGCATAATGTTTATGCAAAGAGACTCTCATGCCTGAGGCTCTAAAGTCCCAGGTTCAATCCCCTGCACCACCATAAGCCAATGCTGAGCAGTGCTCTGGTTAAAAAAAAGAAAAAAGAGTGGTCCGAGAGGTAGCGCAGTGGTAAAGCTTTGGACTCTCAAGCATGAGGTCCCGAGTTTGATCCCCAGCAGCACATTTGTCAGAGTGATGTCTGGTTCTTTCTCCTCCTATCTTTCTCATAAATAAATAAAATGTTTAAAATATATTTTTTTTAAAAAAAAAGAAATACAAGCTTATGTGTATATGTGTATTTTTATGTTTGCAAAGAATCTGTCAAGACCCAGTGTCTTAAGGGTTGCTGTCCCCAGGATGAGAGCTGGATACTCAGGAAACAGAATATGGAAGGAGATTTCCTGTTCACTCTATACATCTATGAACATTCCCTATGTATATGCTTATATAAATATACTGCAGACTTAAGTGTTTGTGGTAGTTTTATGTGAAAGTCTCCTTTCATGATAAAAACCAACTGTTTAACATTTTTACTTATTAACTGGAGAGAGACAGAGAGAAAGAGAGAGAGGAAAAGAAGAGTGAGAGAGAAAGAAAGATACCTGCTGCACTGCTTCAGTGTTCATGAAACTTTCCCCTCCCTCCCCGACCTGGTATCCTCACCTTGGGAGCTGAGGGCTTGACCCTGGTCTTCGTGCATGGTACACTCCGTGACTGAGTGTGTAACCAGTCTACTGGCCTCAGGAAAAAATATGTATTTTGAAATAAAATGGGCATTTGACTTAAATCTGGCAATGGACATTATCGCCTTCTCACTAGACTGGGCAGTTCGTCACAGCCTCCTAATACTGTGCCTTCTTTATTACCTTCACTCACCTTGGCATTGGCAGTATCAAAAATAGTTTCGACAAGTAAGATATCAACCCCACCATCCAGAAGTCCTCTGGCCTGTTCTTTGTATGCTTCTACAAGTTCATCAAATGCTGCAAAAAGAAAACGAAAAAGAAATCACACAGGATCACAGTCGTCAGTATCCTCTAAATGGTTAGGACATGCTGAGATGAGGTCTAGCATCCATCAACTGACCATTGCTGGTTTATACTGTATACTTTCAAGACAACGCCACCTTCTGTAAGAAACACAATAAAGAAATATGGCAATGATAGAGGTTAAATCAGTAACTGAGCAAAGCTGCTCCTAACCACTGGCCACAAAGCCTCCAGTTCCCATCTCTGAGCCAAAAGTGAGTGAGTGAGTGAGTTGAGTTAGTGAATTGAGTGAGTGAGTAATCATGTGAGCCCAGAACCTTACATTCAACATCTTTAAAATAGATTGTGGGGCAGGGGTAGATAGCATAATGGTTATGCAAACAGACTCTCATGCCTGAAGCTCCGGAAGTCCCAGGTTTAATCACCTGCACCACCATAAGCCAGAGCTGAGCAGTGCTCTGGTTAAAAAAAAAAAAAAAGATTGTGTTCTTAGACATTGTTCTAAACAAAGGATGAATTTGAGGATTAAGTATAAAACAACCTGACACTCTGGTTTGGACACATCACATGCCAAGTCATATCCCCTCACTCTCACTGTGGTAAAAAGTTGCAGTCAGGGAGTCAGCGGGTTAAGTGTAGGTGGCGCACAGCGTAAGGACTGGCATAAGGATACCAGTTCGAGCTCCACCCCCACCCCAGCTCCCCACCTGCAGGGAAGTCGCTTCACAAGCAGTGAAGCAGGTCTGCAGGTGTCTATCTTTCTCTCCTCGTCTTCCCCTCCTCTCTCCATTTCTCTCTGTCCTACCCAACAACGACGACATCAGTAACAACAACAATAATAACTACAACAACAATAAAAAACAAGGGCAACAAAAGGGAAAAATAAATAAACAAAAGTAAATTAAAAAAAAATTTTTTTAAGTTGCAATCATAGCATTTGATATCACCAGTCAGATTTCAGGCTCAAACAAAAATGCTCAGTCACTCCTAGGTTAAAGTTTTATTAGAAATATTTCGAGGAGAGCCAGGCAGTTAGTGCACCTGGTTGAGTTCCCTCTCCCCACCTGCAGAGGGGACACTTCACAAGTGGTAAAACAGGTCTGCAGGTGTTTGTCTTCCTCTCTCCCTCTCTCCTCTTCCTCTCTCAATTTTTCTGTCTTATAAAAGAAAAAGGAAGAAGAGAGGAAGAGGGAGAGGGAAAGAGGGAGAGAGAGAAGAAGAGGAGAAGGGGTAAAAGAGGGAGGGGGAGGGGTAAAGGGTGCGAGGGGGAGAGAGAGAAGAGCTTCCTTTGGTACTGGGGCACGACATCAAGTGCCAGGGCATGAACATGGATTGCATGCATAGCAAGGTATGCACTTTACTTGGTAAGCTCGCTCCAGCCCCAACGCTTCAGTTAAAGTTCTATTCTGACTAGTTATTTCCATGTCTGGTAAAGAAACACTAGCAAGACTTGAAAGTAAGCTGAATAGAAATTCAGTTAAGTTTTTACTTGAATGTTTACTCTATTCCAGAGGCTACTGTAAGCCCTTTCTGTGGACTAGCTCACAATAACCCTAAGATAGATTGTGTTTGTGGCTGTTTCACAAATTTAAAGATTTCTGAAACACAAAGGTTCTTTCCCAAGATCAGTGATTATATTTTGATACTTACTGATATTTCTGTAGTCTGGTCTTTCCACAGATGGAGACACAGAGAGCGTCTTATTAGTTGGGCCAAGAGCTCCTGCCACAAACCTCTTAATTCCTTTGGGAAAAGGCAAACATATGAAATCTCTAAAAAGCTCAACTTTTCATCATGAATCAAAAGGCTATGAAATTTTCCCTATAACACAAGTCTAAATCCTTTGTCTCAATATATGAAATCCAAAAAGCACCAAAGCATAAATATTTTCTTAATTCGTTTGAGAACAGAATTTGGCCTCTCCTGAACTGACAAGAGTCTATTCATATTCTTTATCTCACTTCACAGATTAATAGGTTCTAATGAACTGTATGCTTAATTACAGGGGATGTACACATACTAATTGATATCACCAGGTCAATCAAAAGAACTCCGAATTTCTACATGTCTGGTTTTAAACAAATAACCTTTTTTTTTCCTTTATTGGGGGATCAATGGTTTACAGTCAACAGTAAAACACAATAGTATGTACACATGCAATATTTCTCAGTTTTCCATATAACAACTCAACCCCCTCTAGGTCCTCCTCTGCCATCATGTTCCAGGACCTGAACTCTTCTCCCCACCCCCACAGTCTTTTACTTTGATGCAATACACCAAATCCAGTCCAAGTTCTGCTTTGTGTTATCTTATTGTTTAACTTCTTTATTATTATTAGTGATTTAATAATGATCAACATGATTGTAGCAATAAGAGGGGTACAATTCATATAAATCCCACCCCCTGAATGCCATATCCAATTCTCTCCACTGGAAATGTCCCTATTCTTTATCTTTGGGAGTGTGGACCAAAGATTTCTTTTTTTTTTTTTTTTTAAGATTTTTTTATTTATTTATTTATGAGAAATATAGGAGGAGAGAGAAAGAGCCAGACATCACTCTGGTACATGTGCTGCCAGGGATTGAACTCAGGACCTCATGCTTGAGAGTCCAAAGCTTTATCAATGTACCACCTCCTGGACCATGGACCAAAGATTTCTATAGGGCACACAAATAACCTTTTTATAGCATCATAGCTACATGCTACAGTCAAATAAAAATAACTATTGCTATTTTTAAGACTGATGGTCCTGAACTTAAATCCTGCAAAAGTTCCTCACAATAGCATTTAACTTGAAATACTCTCCAAATTATTTAATAGGATCTTTAGTGGTGTGAAATATTAAATCAGGATTAATAACTGGAAAGTCTGGGGTGGAGGTAGATAGCATAATGGTTACACAAAGAGACTCTCGTGCCTGAGGCTCCAAAGTCCCAGGTTCAATCCCCTGAACCACCATAAGCCAGAGAGGATCAATGCTCTGGTCTGGGAAGTGGCGGAGTGGATAAAGCACCGAACTCTAAGCATGAGGTACTGAGTTCAATGCCTGGTAGCACATGTACCAGAGTGATGTCTGGCTCTTTCTCTCTCCTCCTATGTTTCTGATTAATAAATAAATAAAATCTTTAAAAAATAAATACATAAATGAATAGCCTGAAATTAAAGCATGAAATAGAGCAAAGCTTACTTTAATAATTTAGTCAGTAATTATTTACTAACTTTTACTCCAGGGTAGAAACTGGGTGCTTCTAAAAAAAACCGAAGACTTAAGTTCATTTACTTATACAGAAGTCAGGTGTTAACTTGCTCTTTACCTACAGTGATTCTAACCACTCCATAACCTGGATTGTGGTTTACAATTTAACAGAAGTAGATTAACAACTAGTTAATAACACAGTCTTGGTACAGGTTGCAGACTATATACATGATACGTCGTTGTAACCAAAGCAAAGCACTGCTCTCTGGCTTATAGTGTCAAGGATTGAATCTGAGACCCCAGAGCCTCAAGAAGTCACCTTAGCCAGGTCTAAACATTATCTTCCCCAAAACTAAACAAAAATGTAGATATGTGTGGTCCAGGAGGTGGCGCAGTGGATAAAGCATTAGACTCTAATGCTTGAGGTCCTGAGTTCAATCCCTGGCAGCACATGTACCAGAGTGATGTCTGGTTCTTTCTCTCTCTATTCCTGTCTTTCTCAATAATAAAAAGTAACACCTTTAAAAAAAAACACAATAATTATTACAAAAAAATGTCCTTATCTTTAAGGACATGCTTTAGCTGATTTAATGTACTCTGACCTACGACGCTACTGGGGTAATAGTCTGCATTTCCACAGACTTAAACATTATCTTTCAGAAATAAAATTCTTGTAAATTGTTTTAGTCTTCAGAGGCTCAGACTGCAAGAGCACATATTAGTGAGGAGGCCAGTGAGGGGGCCTAACGGAGAGCACATGTTATAATATGCACAAGGGCCCAGGTTCAAACCCCAGTAGGGGGAAAGCTTTTTAAGAAGTGAAGCAGTGCTGCAGGTGTTTTTCGCTCTCCCTATCTATCAATCTTTCCCTTCACTTCAATTTCTTTTTGCTTCAATGCAATAAATAGATAAAACATCTAAAAAAAAAAAAATTCTTTCAGTCTTCATTAGTGTGCTGTTATCTAACTTCCTAACGATTCTGTTTTTCCAATTGCTTCTGTTGACAATATCCTATTTCCAAACCTTCAGAACTCCACAAATCTCTTCTATCCCTTTCTCTCCCTGCCAGCTGGTACCCAAGTATTCTATGGCAGCCAGCCAGAAGACTGGTTATTCTGGAAAGCCATTGTTCAAGTCCCAGCAAGATTAAACTGAATGTCACACTCTTACATGTGCTAAACAGAGTCATCAAGGACATTAGTGGTATGAAACAGAATATTGTCAAAGATAATACCATTTTACCTAAATAAGCCAATTACAAGGATGAGCACAGTATTGAGAAGATAAGATCCAATATTTTAATAACCAAAACAGTCAGCAGCTTAGTTAATGTCACAGTGTGCTTTCCAAGGAAGAGAAAACTTTTTCATTAGAAATAAACAGGTACGTTAAGTGATGGACCTAGCTACTTCATTATAATGTCGTCCCCAGCAGTGTCAATAAACAAAGTAAGCCCTAAGTAAACCCTATGCACAAGGCCCACCGGGAGAGTCACTCGGGAAGATGCTGAATGTTTGATTATGAAACTACAGAGAAGGGGCTGGGTGGTGGCACACCACACCCAGTTAAGCTTACACAGTACTAAATGCAGGGACCTGCTCAAGGATCTGGTTTCGAGGCCCCGTTCCCTACCTGCAGGATGCTTCACAAGCAGTGAAGCAGGGCTGCAGGTCTCTCTTTCTCTTTCTCTCTCTCTCTCTCTTTCTCTCTTCTCCCTTCCCTTCTGAAATTCTCTCTGTTCTGTCAAATAAAACAAGAAAGGAAAAAAAAACAAGTAAGGTAAAAATGGCTTCCAGGAGTGGTATATTCATAATGATGGCACCAAACCCCCAGAATTAACCCTGGTGGCAAAAATTAATTAATTAATTAAATTTTAAAAAATTCAGCTTCCTTTGTGGCCCAGGAGATGGATAAAGCATCGAACTCTCAAGCATGAGGTCCTGAATCCCATCCCCCCACAGCACATGTGCCAGAGTGATGTCTGGTTCTCTCTCTCTCTTCCTATCTTTCTCATTAATAAATAAGTAAAATCTTTCAAAAGAAATTGAAACTATAGAGAATTCACTTACAAACAAGGATAATATAGTGGCTGAATGCTGCCAGCAATCCAATTGTCATTAAAGAAAAAAATGGGGAGTTGGGTGGTAGCATAGCGGGTTAAGCACAGGTGGCGCAAAGCACAAGGACCAGCATAAGGATCCCGGTTCAAGCCCCCGACGCCCCACCTGCAGGGGAGTTGCTTCACAAGCGGTGAAGCAGGTCTGCAGGTGTCTTTCTCTCCCCCTCTCAGTTTTCCCCTCCTCTCTCCATTTCTCTCTGTCCTATCCAACAACAACATCAAGAACTACAACAATAATAAAAAAAAAAAGGACAACAAAAGGGAATAAATAAATATTTAAAAAAACAAGGGCAACAAAAAGGAAAATAAATAAATATTTAAAAAATGCAGTAAGGACAACACATTATAGTTGACAATGCCAAAGGAATCATCTCTTAAAAAAATATAAAAATATTTTTAAAATACTCCCAGAGGGTTAAAGAATAGGAAAGCATTACAGTTAAGAATGTCAAAGGAACCATCTTTTAAAAATAGATTTAAAAAAATACTCCCAGAGGATTAAAAAATAGGATTAACTATCAGGGGAAGGGATGGGATACGGAGTTCTGGTGGTGGGAACTGTGTGGAATTGAACCCCTCTTATCCTATGGTCTAATCAGTGTTTTCTTTTTCTTTCTTTTTTTTTTTAAATATTTATTTCCCTTTTGTTGCCTTTGTTTTTATTGTTGTTGTAGTTATTGTTGTTATTGATGTCGTCATTGTTGGGTAGGACAGAGAGAAATGGAGAGAGGAGGGGAAGACAGAAGGGAGAGAAAGATAGACACCTGCAGACCTGCTTCACCGCTTGTGAAGCGACTCCTCTGCAAGTGGGGAGCCAGGGGCTCAAACTGGGAATCCTTCTGCCAGTCCTTGCGCTTTGCGTCACTTGCGCACTACCGCCCGACTCCCCCAGTGTTTCCTTTTTATAAATAAAAATTTAAAATTTTAAAAAATAAAAGGGGTGGTATGGGAGGTGGTGCAGTGAATAAAGTATTGGACTCTCAAGCACAAGGTCCTATGTTTGATCTTCCGGCAGCACAGGTACCAGAGTGATGTCTGCTTCTCTCTTTCCTCCTACCTTTCAAATAAATAAATAAATAAAATCTTTTGAAAAAAATAATAAGTAAGTAAATAAAATAAATAAAAGGTCCCTACCTTAAAGAAAGAAGGGTCCCTTACCTGTCTGGAGAGAAATCTCCTGGGCTGCTTTTCTGGCCACTGTCGCAGAGCACTTGTTCATCTTGTAGGCCTGGTACATTAACCACAAACATCAGCTTGTCTTTCTTTTCCATACATTAAGTAATTCCATAAATGTAATAGGACATTTATAACCCTCTGAAAGCCAATTTCACTCAATAAAGAAACATAGAGAGAATTCATCTAAGTCATGAATGAAATCAAATTAGAAGGCCCACTGCCCGGCCAGGACTTGAAGGTAGCAGGAAAAAGAGGAGACTCTGGGAGCTGCGTGTAACCCTTTTTTCCCCAAACCGTGAGGTAGATGGTTTTACCCACCGTCCAGAAGAGCAATCTCTGGACACCGGCATGTCAGCCAGTAAACTGGTGAAGTTAGGTATTCTGAAGTATTTAAAAAATGTATAGAATGAAAGAAGCACAGGCTTCAGAAACAGGAAACCCAAGTTCTAGGATCTGGCTGCCTGAGTTCTCTTACTGGTTGCTTGGAAAGTTCCCTTAGCACCTCCTCCAGGCTCCAGGCCCTGACTTCCTATACCAAACAATGGTTGAAATCAATTTTTCTGAATTTTGTATAAAGCATAATGAACTCTCTCACTAGAAAATAAAAGGCTGGCAGTGGAGATAGCATAATGGTTATGCAAAGGGACTCTCATACCTGAGGCTCCAAAATCCCAGGTTTAATCCCCTGTACCACCATAAACCAGAGTTGAGCAGTCCTCTAGTAAAATACATAAATCAATAAATAATAAATAAACAGAAAGGTATACAAGTATACAAAGTATTGCCTACCATTTAAACAGGTTCACAGACTTCCTAAAGCTCTTCCACAGACTAAAGAAGTCCCAGACTCTAAAATTCCTTCTAAGTTAAAGATCCAGTATGCCTTGGGTCCTGATACCTACTAATTAAGAAGTCTGAGTATCCGAGAATAGTGGTTAGCAAACTATCTCCCAAGGCTAGACTACTTGGCTGCCAGTGTTTGTAAATTAAGTTTTACTGGAATACAGTCAAACCCATTCACTTCAAACTAGAGTAACAGAGCTGAGAACTTAGAGTGTGTAGGTCCAGGAAGTGGCACCATGGCTAGAATGTTGAACTTAAAAGAATTAAGTCCTGTGATTGATAGTGCATCTGGCTTTCATACCTGATGCTCCCAGTTTGATCCCCTCAAAAAAAAAAAAAAAGCAAACAAAACAAGATGGTTATGTGTTGGCAAAGATATGGAAAATCTGGAATCCTTCTACAGTATAGATGAAAATATAAAATGGTAGGTAGAGGCTGTGGCAAACAGTGTTTTCTCTACAAAGTTTAGAGAAAACTATATGATGCAGTAACTCTCACTTTGGGGTATATACTCAAAAGAAACTAAAGCAGGGGTTTCATCAGGTTATTATACACAACAGCACCAAGGCAGAAGCAACCCAATTAATTAGATAAATGAACAAAATGTGATTACACACACACACACATACACACACACACAAACACACACATCATGTAGCCTTAAAAAAGAAAATGCCAACACACGATACAATGTAGGTTAAATCAAGCGAAGTAAGTCTATCACAAACAAGAGATACCTACAGCAATCAAATTAATACTGGCAAAATTTGACAAAAAAATGATTTTCAGAGGAAGGGAAATGGGAAAGTTACTGTTTAATGGGTATACATTTTCAGTTTGGTAAATATTTCATAGCAAAATGGTTATGCAAAAGACACTCTCATGCCTGAGGCTCCAAAGTCCCAGATTCAGTCTCCTACACCATTATTAAGGTGAGCTAAGCAGTGTGCTATTAATAAATAAATAAATAAGGGGCCAGATGGTGGCACACCTGGTTGAACACACATGTTACAATGCATAAGGACCTGGGTTCAAGCCCCCAGTTCCCGCCTGCAAGGGGAAACTTCACAAGTGGTAAAGCAGGGCTGCAGGTGTCTCTCTTGTCTCTTCCTCTCTACCACTGCCTTTCCTCTTGATTTCTGGCTGTCTCTATCCAGTAAATAAATAAAGATAATAAAAATAAATAAATGAGAGTCCTATGAATCAATGGCAGCAAAACAATGTGAATATAACTTTATCCCACTGAAATCTATAATTGTAAATGATCAAGGATGCCAAGGACACGGGTTCAAGACCCTAGTCCCCACTTTCAGGGGGAAGTTTCATGAGGGGTGAAGCAGTGCTGCGGGTAACTCTCCTCCTCTCTGTCTCTCTCCCTATCTCTCTGGTTCACCCTCTATTTAAAAAAAAAAGCCATTAGGAACGGTGTAGTGGTCGAACAGACATTGAGCCCCCAAAATAGCCCTGAAGGAAAAGCAACAAAAATAAAAAATGATTAAGGTGGTACATTTTGTTACACATATTTTGACAACAATTTGGGGATTTAAAAAGATTCTGACACTCAATACTTCACAAGATCTCATAAAACTATACATACACTATCATTACAGTTTATTCATTTGACAGGAAAGAAATTGAAAGGGAGATAAAAAGGCAGAGAGACCACTGTAGCACTGCTTCAAGTTCATGAAGCTTCCCCACTGCAGAAGGGGACTGGAGGCTTGAACCCAGGTCCTTGTGCATGGCAATGTGTATGCCCAACCACCCAGTTCTCATTTTACCCATATTAACGGCCAGTGCATAGTATGTGTCATTCTTAGTTGACTACTACTGGCCCATAAAAGAAGCTAGTTGACAGATGACTTAACTACAGAAATAGATTCAAAATATTTTTCCTACCTGACCACAAACAATAACTAAGTGGGCATTAGATTGACTGAAGATTTGTTGGGAGGGGCCAGGCGGTGGCACACCTGGGTAAGCACTCACATTACAGTGCACAAGGACTGGGTTCTAGCTCCTGGTCCCTAACTGCAGATGGAAAGCTTCACAAGTGGTGAAGCAGGGCTACAGGTGTCTCTTTGTCTCTCTCCCCCCTCTCCTCTCAATTTCTCTGTCTCTATCCAATAATATATAAAAAAGATTTCGGGGCCGGGTGGTGATGCACCTAGCTGAGTGCACATGTTACAGTGTGGAAGGACCCAGGTCTGAGTCCGCGGTCCCTACCTGCAGGGGGAAAGCTTGATGAGTGGTGAAGCGGTGCTTCAGGTGTCTCTGTCTCTCGTCCTCTCTATTGAACCCTTCCCTCTTGACTTCTGGCTGCCTCTATCCAATAAATAAATAAAGGTAATAAAAAAAATGGGGGGGTGGAGTTGGGCGGTAGCGCAGCGAGTTAAGCACAGGTGGTGCAAAGCTCAAGGACCGGCATAAGGATCCCAGTTCAAGCTCCCCGCTCCCCACTTGCAGGGGAGTCACTTCACAGGTGGTGAAGCAGGTCTGCAGGTATCTTTCTCTCCCCGTCTTCCCTATCTCTCTCCATTTCTCCCGGTCCTATCCAACAACAACAACAACGATAACTACAACAATAAAACAACAAGGGCAACAAAAGGGAATAAATAAATAAATAAATATATTTAAATTTTTTTTCAAAGATTTAAGGGGGCCGGGCCCCCTTTCTGCCTTCCTCTCTCGATTTCTCTCTGTCCTAGCCAACAACAACAACAACGGCAACAAAATGGAAAAAATAGCCTCCAGGAGCAGTGGATTTGTGGTGCAGGCACTAAGCCCCAGTGATAACCCTGGAGGCAAAAAAAAAAAAAAAAAAAAAAGAGTTGTTCGGTGGTTCTCTTACTAGCAATTTCCAATACATCAAATGTTCAAGAATATGTCAAGATATAAGGAAAAGTTAACTTTTTTTTTTTTTTGTTAATACTCATTTGTATATTGATGGGGGACGGGGGAAGAGAATATCAGAGCATTCGTATGGCACAGGGGATGCCAGAGATTGAACTCAGGGCCTCATGCTTGAGAGTCCAAAAGCTACCCACTAAGTCACCTCCCTGGAAAAAAAATAAATAAAATCTAAATATATATTGTGTTATAATTTGCTAGGACAGAGAAAACCTAAGAAGGATGGGAAGATAGGAAGAGAGCTAAAGAGAGACATCTACGTCAGTGCTTTACTACTTGGGAAGCTTCCCCCTGCGAGGTAGCAAGATGGCTTATACCTAGATCTTCCTGCATATGGTAAGGTAACTGCTCAACCAGGTGTACCACTACCCAGCCCCCTGAAAAATTAAATTCTTACCAGGTGTTCAAGGCCATAGTCAGCTTGAGCAATACTAGTGCTGCTAAAAGTATTTGTTTCAATAATATCTGCTCCAGCCAACAAGTAATCCTGCAATGAAGAAATGGTAAGGCTGAAGGTTAAGTATTTTAGATTAGCTGTCCCAACAATAAATGTGTCATTTCATCTTCAACTTCTTTTGATCATTTACTAAACATCAAGCACTGCTCAAGAGGCCAGAGATGCAAATAAATATATATATATATATATATATAACATCGTTGTTGTTGGATAGGACAGAGAGAAATGGAGAGAGGAGGGGAAGAGAGGGGAGAGAAAGACAGACACCTGCAGACCTGCTTCACCACTTGTGAAGTGACTCTCCTGTAGGTGGGGAGCTGGGTGCCCGAACTGGGATTCTACGCCAGTCCTTGCACTCTGTGCCACCTGCGCTTAACCCACTAAGCTACCACCCGACTCCTTTTTTTCTTTTTCTAAGATAGAGACAGAGAGGCAGAGAGAGTGAGAAAGAGTCCATAATCATGAAGGTTTTATCAGTGTGGTGGGGGCCAGGCTCAAACCTGGGCTGTGCATATGGCAAAGCAGCACACTAAACAAGTGAGTTACTTTGCTGGCCCCCGATAGGAAAACTGAAGGTGATAATATTCTTCCAGTATAACCAAACCTCTTCAAGGTCAATTTTCAGTCTTCCAGTAGTACCGTTCCCAATCTGACCAAAAGAAAGGTATTCTTAGTTTTTCTCCAAATGAAAGCTATGATATTCTTCTTAAGTCACTACCAGGGCTTCACTCAGAGTCAATGTTTTTCAGAAAGAGACAGAGAAAAGAGACAGAGAGAGAGAGATGATGATGAGAGAGACCGAGACAAATCTCCAGTGCAACTGTACTCCCAGGTGGTATACCTGGGGCTTGAAGTTGGGTCGCACATGGCAAAACAAGCACCATCCCAGGCAAGTTGCCTAGCCAAACCCCCATTCTACGGCTCATCTCCGTTTTAACCACTCCAGCAGAATCATGCTTACATTCTCAATGAATCAATCATTGTGACTTGTTGAGGCAACTGTTTCTTTAAGGATCTGAGGCCAGTGAGACAGTTCACGTGGGAAGGTGCCTACTTGGCAATACACATGATCTGGGTTTGAGTCTCTATACCCCCATAGCGCCAGGAGAAGCTTTAGTGCTGTTGGTGTGAGAGTGTGTGTGTGTGTGTGTGTGTGTGTGTGTGTGTGTGTGTGTATGTTTAAAAAAAAAATTAAAATTTTTTTATTATCTTTGAGAGACAGCCAGAAATCAAGAGGAAGGAGGGAGAGAGGGAGAGAGTCAGAGGGACACCTGCAGCACTGCTTCGCCACTTGTGAAGCTTTCTCCCTGCAGGTGGGAATGAGGGCTTGAGCCCAGGTCCTTGTGCATTATAACATATGCATATGAACTCACCAGGCCCTGTGTACACATCTCTATCTGACCAAGTCAGCCCAGAGCAACACAGTCCCCACAATGACAAAACAAAAGAGTCTGAAACATTTATAATAATGCCACTCTCTAGAAGATAAAACTGAGGGCCAAGTGGTGGCGCACCTGGTTAAGCACAAACATTACAGTACACAAAGACCCAGGTTCAAGTCCCTGGTCCCCACCTGCAGGGGAGAAAGTTTCACAAGCAGTGAAGTAAGTCTGCAGGTGTTTCTCTGTCTCTCTTCATCTCTGTCTTCCCCCTCCCATATTAGTTTCTCTCTGTATCTACCCAAGAGTAAATAATAATAATAATAATTAATAATAATAATAATAATAAAAGATAAAACTGGGAGTTGGGCGGTATTGCAGCAGGTAAAGCGCACATGGTGCCAAGTGCAAGAACCAGAGTAAGGATCCCGGTTCGAGCCCCCAGATCCCCACCTGCGGCGGAAAGGGGGATCACTTCACAGGAGGTGAAGCAGGTCTGCAGGTGTCTATCTTTCTCTCCCCCTCTCTGTCTTCCCCTCCTCTCTCCATTTCTCTCTGTCCTATGTAACAACAACGACATCAACAACAATAACAACTACAACAACAATGAAAACCAACAAGGGCAACAAAAGGGAAAATAAATAAATATTTAAAAAAGAGTGGTCCGGGAGGTGGTGCAGTGGCTAAGGCACTAGACTCTCAAGTGTGAGGTCCTAAGTTCAATCCCCGGCAGCACACATACCGGAGTGATGTCTGGTTCGCTCTCCTTCTATCTTTCTCAGTAATAAATAAATAAATAAATATTTTAAAAGATACATATATAAAACTAACTCACCTGCCCCTCACCCCCTTTTTTTTCAATTGTCACCAGGGTTAAGAGCTGGGACTCATTTCCTACATGACAAATCTACTGCTCCCAAGGGCTTTTTTTTTTTTTAAATATATAGGACAGAGAAAATTGAGAGAAGAGGGTGAGATAGAAAAGGAAAGATAAATAAAGGCCCAGTGGTGGTCCACCAGGTTGAGTGAACACACTACAATGCAGAAGGACTTGGATTCAAACCCCAAGTCCCACCTGCAGGGGGGAAGCTTCACACGTGGTGAAAACAGTGCTGTAGATGTCCCTTTCTCCCTCTCTATCTCCCCTTTCTCTCTTGATCTCTCTGTCTGTAACCAATAAAATAGATACAAATATTAAAAGGGAGAGAAGTAGAGATAAAGAGAGACAGTTGTAGCTCTCTGTTCTCCACTTCTGAAGCTCTCCCCACCCCGCAGGTGGGAAACTGGGGCTTGAACCTTGGTCTTTGAACTTAGCAATGGGTGCACTCAACCGCACGAGCCACTGCACAGCTGCACGAGCCACTGCCCAGCTCCAAGCTTTGCCCATTTAATGTAATTCAGACCAACAAAGCAGATCAAATCACCTGATTATTTCTTCTGCTCGTGTGTGTATGAAATTTTAATGATAACTTGTAAAGCAATTTATCCTTGTGCTTATTTTTAAATTTTATAAGCCTGCTTAGCAATATTGACTTAGGTTTTATTCTCTATTGGCTAATCAGTTCTATTGGAAACAGAAAAATGCAATTTCAAAAATAATGGGACTTTCAATCTTGGTAACACCAGTCAAGTAATTTATCATCTGCAATTCTGTTTCCAAATTTACAAAATGGGAAAAATAACTTTTACCTTTTGGCTTTGCTTTATCAGGGTTGTGATGGTGACTCTGATAAAATGGCATATTCAAAACCCCTAATTTATTAGCCCAAGATTTCAGGGGTTTTAGTAGAGTTGAAATGCCTCAACAGCAAAAAGTTTATTTTCCTTATCAAGCTTATCCTGAATATTCAACATAGTGCCTAGCTATGATTTAGTATCCAACACTGGCCTTCTGATCAAATCACCAAGCTCTCCATTATCTTTCAGAACACGCTGTCTGGGGGCCAGGCAGTAGCACTGAGGGTAAAGCGCACATGGTGTGAAGCGCAAGGATCAGCATAAGCCCCCAGCTACTCACCTGTGTGTGTGTGTGGCGGGGGGGATCACTTCACAGGCGGTGAAGCAGGTCTGTAGGTGTCTATCTTTCTCTCCCCCTTTCTGTCTTCCCTCCCCTCTCTGTCCTACCCAACAATAATGACGACAATAATAATAACAACGATAAACAACAAGGGCAACAAAAGGGAAAAAATAGCCTCCAGGAGCAGTGGATTCATAGTGCAGGCATCGAACCCAGCAATAACCCTGGAGGCAAAAACAAAGAACACATCTGTCTTTGATGTGCAAAATCAATTAAAGAATAATGGAGTGATGAAAATAGGAGTTGTGGATATTTACCTTATGGATCTGGTAGATAACGTCAGGCTGAGTTATACTTAGAATGTCATTGTTGCCTTTCAGTGGTCTGGTGTGATCTTTAAATTCTTGACCTCGGAAGTCTTCTTCACTTAGCCTGTACCGCTGGATCATGGTCCCCATCCCTCCATCTAGAACCATAATCCTCTCCCGCAGAATGGCTTCGATCTCATCCTGCTGGGTTTTCTTCATGTTGGCTGTAGTTATTCCTGATTCAGAGATATGGAAAGCAAACAGCAGTGAGCCAAATGATAGGAGGAGAAGTGAGTCAGGCTGTAGAAAAAAGTCTTCGGGGCTCACTGTTAAATATACACATATTTCACTATTAGGGATACGTGGCAGAGATGACTAAAATCATCAGTAATTCCAATCTTCCATTTGAACTGTTAATATGGACAATCTCCCACACCCGCTGCCAGAACTGACAAGAGATTTACTGACATCTTTATTTACTGACATCTTTATTCCATCTACATAATAAAAAAAACCTGCAAATACCCTGAAACTTCCCAGTTCTCTTGATGTCCCTGACTTCTCCTCCTCATTCTCAGGCCTATGAAGTCCCCAGTGCCTACTCCTTTCAGATCTATTGCTGGTTTCCACAACTATGGCAAAGCACAAAGCTATGCTGATTGCAGGCACTGAAAATTCCTAATTTTCTTTAGGCTACCTCTTCTGGGCTGCCTTCAGCATTCTCAAAGCAGTTTGGTAGTTGAGGTGGGGGAAACAAACAAACAAACGAATGGGGGACTAGTTCACTTGTATAGGAGGCAGCTTTATCATGTTTGTGACCCGATTACAATCCCAGCCCCCAAGGTGTTGAAGGAAGTTTCAGTGTTGTGGTCTCTCTCCCCCCCCACCCCCTGCCTTCTCCCTTTCATTCCTTTTTCTTTTCTGTCTCTAAAATAAATAAGAAGAGAAAGAGGAAGAAGAATGAGAATAGGGAGGGAGAGAGAGAGAGAGAATAGGGAGAAGAGGAGGAGAAATTTTAAAAAGATAGAGATCAATGGAACAGAAAAGACAGTCCAGACAGACAGTCCAAATTTACAACAACAATGCCAAGAACATACAATGGAGAAAGGAAATTCTCTTTAATAAGTGGTATTGTGAGAGTGGACAAGTACTAATGATTATGCAAAGAAACTTTCATGACTGAGGCTCCGAAGCCCCAGGCTCAATCCCCAGCACCACTGTAAACCAGAGCTGCACAGTGCACAGGAAAAAAAAATTAAATTCCTAAGGGAATTTATTTATTTACAGTGGCTAGAATGTTTGATTTGAAAACGTAAGCTCCAGGGGGTCGGTGGTAGCGCAATGGGTTAAGTGCACGTGGCGCAAAGCACAAGGACCAGCGTAAGGATCCCGGTTCAAACCCCCGGCTCCCCACCTGCAGGGGAGGCGCTTCACAAGCGGTGAAGCAGGTCTGCAGGTGTCTATCTTTCTCTCCCCCTCTGTCTTCCCCTCCTCTCTCCATTTCTCTCTGTCCTATCCAACGACGACGACATCAATAACAACAACAATAAAAAACAAGGGCAACAAAAGGGGAAATTTTTAAAAATGTATTTAAAAGATGTAGCAAAAGAAGATGGAGGGGTGAGGTTAGATAGCATAATAGTTATGCAGAGACTCTCATGCCTGAGGCTCCAAAGTCCCAGGTTCAATCCCCCACACCACCATAAGCCAGAGCTGAGCAGTGCTCTGGTTAAAAAAAATTTTTTTTTAAAAAAAAGGTAGAAATAAGAATAAGAATGATATAAAGACATAAACCCTAATGTGTAATAAATAAGTAATAAATTAACGTCAAGAACACATCTCCTCAGGAGATATAATCACCCCACGTAAGCCCAGAAGATTTAAATTTTCATTCCCACTGCACTAAATGGGGAACACAGAGACCAATGAAAATAAAGTTCATTTTCTGTAACATAAGCAAATGACCCCAGTGCTTTCTCAGTAGTGTGTTGCTTTCACTCTGTTAAAGATGCCTTATTGCTGACCTCCAAGGTCCTTGCAAAATACTTCTCACATTGGTTTTTGAATCTCTGATTTCTACCAATTTGGAACGCATTATAAGCGTCTCTTTGCTTGTTCATAATTTCATTTCTGAAACATACTACTTCCCCTTTGATTTTAATTAAACAGGGAAGGCTTAGAGATAATTTATCAGTCCAGATACATTCATTCACTCTTTCACCAAGCTCAAGGCCCTGGACCCCCACCTGCAGGGGGAAAGTTTCAAGAGAGAACTAAGGCTACCGGTGTCTCTCCGTCTCTTTCCCTCTAGCTCTCCCTCCTCAATTTTTCTTTCTCTGATAAATAAATAAAAATATGCGGGAGTCAGGCTGTAGCGCAGCGGGTTAAGTGCAGGTGGCGCAAAGCACAAGGACTGGCATAAGGATCCCGGTTCGAGCAACACCTGCAGGGGAGTCGCATCACAAGAGGTGAAGCAGGCCTGCAGGTGTCTATCTTTCTCTCTCCCTCACTGTCTTCCCCCTCCTCTCTCCATTTCTCTCTGTCCTATCCAACAACAACAATAATTACAACAATAAAACAAGGGTAGTAAAAGGGAATAAATAAATAAATAAAAATATGCATTCACTCATTAGTCATTCATTAACTAAGCTACAGATGACCGAGCAAGAATGAAAAATAAGCATATTTTAGCTGTAGTTAATAAATTCTCACAAGAGGTACTTGCTAGGGAGTCAGGCTGTAGCGCAGTGGGTTAAGCGCAGGTGGCCCAAAGTGCAAGGACTGGCATAAGGATCCCAGTTCAAGCCCCCAGCTCCCCACCTGCAGGAGAGTCACTTCACAGGCGTCTGTCTTTCTCTGCAGTTGTCTGTCTTTCTCTCCCCCCGTCTCCCCTCCTCTCTCCATTTCTCTCTGTCCTATCCAACAATGATGACATCAATAACAACAACAATAAAAATAACAACGGCAACAAAAAGGGAAAATGACTATTACAAAAGGGAATAAATATATATATATACATATATATATATATATATATATATATATATATATATGTACTTGCTAGCTCACTTAGTCCCCTTTCTAAGGAGATCTACATCTAGACTTATGTCCAACTTTGGGATGCTGAAGTTAGCTACTAGTTCCTTGTTAAATTTAAAAAAAAAAAAATCACTAAGACAGGGTACTATTTATTAAGGGATTATCTTTTCCTTTTTTTTTTTCCCCTGCTTGGTTTCACTGAAGATTTATGCCTGCACACCCCACTGCACCCAGTGGACTGTATTTTTGCTTGCCTGCTTTTTTTCGGAGAAAAAGGGAAAGGCAGAGAGAGAGAGTTACTACAGCGCTGCTCTAGCACTTGTAAAGCTTTCCTTTTGCACGGTGCTCCCAGGTGGTGGCCAGGTCCGCAAGCACAGTAATAATGTGTGAGTTCTCCCCCTAGTCCCCAGACAAAGGACTTTTTTTTTCCTTTTTTATTTTTTATAGGAAAGATAGAAATTGAGAGAGGAACAGGAGAGAGAGAAGGAGAGAGACAGACACCTGTAGCATTTCCTTCACGGCTCATGAAGCAGTCCACCCTGCAGGTAGGGAGCAGGGGCTCAAACCCAGGTGCTTGCACGTGGTAACATGCACTCAACCAGGTATGTTACCACCAGGCCCCCACACACCCGTATTTATTTATTTGTTTATTCCCTTTTGTTGCCCTTGTTGTTTTATTGTTGTAGTTATTATTGTTGTCGTTGTTGGATAGGACAGAGAGAAATGGAGAGAGATGGGGAAGACAGAGAGGGGGAGAGAAAGACCTGCTTCACCACTTGTGGAGCGGCTCCCCTCCAGGTGGGAAGCCAGGGGCTCGAACCGGGATGCTTACACTGGTCCTTGCGCTTTGCGCCACCTGTGCTTCACCTGCTGCACTACCGCCTGACTCCCCATCTGTATTTTTTAGACACTTCCCAGCAGCTTTAGTTTCCAATCAAAGTAAAAATTCAAGCCCATGGGTCATATTTATCCCTTGGTAGCCAGGTGAGGGGTGATGGGTGCATACCCCAATCTCACAGGGAGAACAGAAAGGAGGGAAGGATAGGAAGGCAGAACTGAGGTCTTTTATCATCAAGTGACTGACTGGTCGTGAGCCGAGTCTCTTTCTACACAAGATTGCCTCCAAGTATCTCACTTGATAGGATTATCTTCACCCTTTCTCTCATCCTTCCTGACTGTCCTGTTCCTTCTCACCTACTCCCAATCCCCCAGCTCCACAGCAAGACTTTTCTTTTTATTGTCACCAGAGTTATCATCACGGCTAGGTGCCTACAAATCCACCACTCCCAGTGGCCACTTTTCTTCCTTTCCTTTTTTTTTTTTCCTCCAGGGTTATTGCTGGGCTCGGTGCCTGCACCATGAATCCACCGCTCCTGGAGGCCATTTTTCCCCCTTTTTGTTGCCCTTGTTGTTGTAGCCTCATTGTGGCCATCACCATCGCCATTGTTGTTGGATAGGACAGAGAGAAAATGGAGAGAGGAGGGGAAGACAGACAGGGGGAGAAAAAGATAGACACCTGCAGACCTGCTTCACCGCCTGGCGGTGAAGCGACTCCCCTGCAGGTGGGGAGCCCCGCCCGAACCGGGATCCTTACGCCAGTCCTTGCGCCTTACACCACATGCGCTTAACCCACTGCGCCACCACCCAACCCCCTACCTTTCCTTTAAAAAAAAAAATTAAATTTGGTAGGACAAAGAGAAATTAAGAGGGGAAGAGGAGATAGTGAGGGAGAAAGATAAACACAGGTGGTATGCTGGCAAAGCCTCTTAAGCATACTTCATTAAGTGCACTTAGTACTAAGTGCAAGGACCCATGGAAGGATCTGGGTTCCAGTCCTGGCACCCCACCTACAGGGGGGATGCTTCACAAGCAGCAAAGCAAGTCTGCAGGTATCTGTCTTTCTCTCTCCCTTTCAATCTGCCCCTCCCATCTCAACTGTTTTCTGTCCTACTCAATAAAACGGAAAAAATGGCCTCCAGGACTTAACCCAGCGATAACCCTGGAGGGAAAAAGAGAGACAGACAGACAAACACCTACAGACCTGCTTTACCAATTGTGAAGTACCCCCAAGCTCCCAGCCCTCGCAGGTGGGGAGCAGGGGCTCAAACTCGGGCCCTTGCTACTGTGATGTGTGCACCAAGCCTCCATAAGACTTAAATTGAAATGGAATTCCCCTGCCCCATTAGAGGAGGCTTTAGAGCTACGATGTATTTTCCCCTCTATCTTTTCTATTCGGCAAAGCCAGCCCAGAGTGAAGACCCATAATGACAGAAATAAAATAATCTTGACTCCTCTTTCAAGCATATAAGCACAAGTAAATCTAAAGTCTTAACTAAATCCAAGACCCAGGTTCAGTGTTTCTGCAGATGCTTCTAGACTTAATTAAAGTTGGCTTGGGGTCCAAGGGTGGAGGTGAGACTTGGAATACGACTGCCACCTCTCCAGATTCAAAGGAGGTCTCGAAATTTTACATCAAGCTCAACCTGATGCTGTTGACTGGCTACGGAAGAAGGGCAAACGCTAGAAGAAGAAGGAGTCAGTTCTAGATCCAAACAGGCAATTTTCCTTTCGTTTTCTGTAAAAAAAGAGTTCTCACTCTTAAATATTACAAATCTTCAGAGGCATTTTTGCTAATACATTTGGGTGAAAGGGAAGTCACATATTTCCTTATTTTAATTAACCCAGTGGGGGTAAGTTTCAAGTCATGAGTACAGAGATATATTAATCAAATAATCATGGTATTCCTATGAGAGGAATAAGTCTTATCTTAAAAGAGTCAGGATGGGGGGTCAGGCAGTAGCACTGCGAGTTGAGCGCACGTGGCGCAAAGCGCAAGGACAGGTGTTAAGGATCCCGGTTTGAGCGTCCGGCTCCCCACCTGCGGGCTGCGGGGGAGTCACTTCACAAGAGGTCTTTCTCTCCCCCTCTCTGTCTTCCCCTCCTGTCTCCATTTCTCTCTGTCCTATCCAACAACGAACAACGTCAACAACAATAACCACAAGGCTACAACAACGGCAACAAAAGGGGGAAAAGAAAAAAAAAAGGCCTCTAGGAGCAGTGGATTCAGGGTGCAGGCACTGAGCCCCAGCAGTAACCCCGGAGGCAAAAAAAAAAAAGTCAGGATGAGGGGGCCAGGCAGCGGCGCACCTGGTTAGGCGCACACAAGCACCGGGGCTAAAGCGCCTGGCCCCCACCTGCAGGGGGAAATCTTCACATGTGGTGAAGCAAGGCTGCAGGTGTCTCTCTGTCTCTTTCCCTGCGCCACCTGTTTCATGAACTCAAGTCTCCCATCTGTCAGAACCCTAAAACTAAGAGGGTCACTAGGTCAACTCTCTAAATTTCTTTCTTAGTTATGAATGTAGTATCGACTCTTGTCTCAGAGTTGAACACCCTCGTTTTGTCAGAATACTCGCATCTCAATTTTTTTTTTTTTTTAAATCACCAGAGTTACTCTGGTTTCCAGTGGTGCGGGGGCCTGAACTTGGGACTCTGGAGCCTCAGTTTGCATAACCACTATGCTATCTGCCCTTGCCCTAATTTCTCACTTCCTACCTCACATCTCACATGCTTTCGTGGGTGTGTTTGTCCAACAATTTTAAGCAGGATCACCTTAGGGGGCCCAAAGCGCATTCATTACAAAACTGAATTTCTGTTACTGAACGTAATCAAGTTTTTTGTTTGTTGGTTTTTCCTCAACGCTGATCCCAGAATCACCCACATCACCATCGGCTGAGATCACCACTCCCCACTCCGACCTGCTCGGTATCTGCGAACCTATCTGAACACTCAATGCACCGCGGCTGCACCTGTGACAAGGAAAAAAAGTGTAAAGTTCACCCGAGTTTTCAGCAGCTTTCTGGGTTTCCTTATCTGTCTCTCAGCAGCTCCACTCTCTGTATTTAGAGCGTCACATTCTGACAACTTTGCTGGAACCTGCTCCGCCCAACTACAAAGTTGAGCCCCTTTGACGTGTTAAGTGCGAGTATAGCGCTCGAATGGGCTTTTGCGGCTTTGTGTGCACAGGAAGCGAAGAGAGATGGTGGAGAAAAGCATGAAATGGGGGCGGGAGTGAAAGAAAGAGAGAGAAAGAGAAAAAGACAGTAACAACAACAACAACAAAAAGTGGGACCTCGGGGCTCCCGATCAAGTGCAAAGACGCCACCACCCACGGGGGAGACGTGCCCCGGCTTCTCCCAGAGCTGCAGAGTCGCCCCGGGGCTCGGAAAGGCCGCAGCGAGCCATCAACAAGCCACCCGCAGAGTCGCCGCGTTACCGGAGGGCGTGTGTGCTCCTGGGGCGCAGGCGACGGGCTGCCGAGTCTCCTCCTCGGGACGGGGCGCGGCGGGGCCCACGCGGTCGCCACTGTGGCCGCCCAGAGCGACGGACGGCAGCCGGCGCCCCGCGAGCGGCCACTGCAGGAGCCGGTCTCGCGACGCCTCCCGGCGGCCCCACTCCCCAGAGACGCCGAGGTTTCCGTGCGCGGAGTCCGCCGCGAGCCTGCGCGCGGCGCGGGGACGACAGCGGGACCCTCCTCCGCGACTGACGCTCAAGCACGTGCTTGCTTCCCGGTCCCCCTCGCCCGCGCTGCCCTCGGGCCTGGCGACCGGGCACGTGTCACCAGAAGCCGACCCGCGTGAAGGACGCGAGAGTGGACTAGCAGAGGAGGACAACGTGGCGTCCTGGAAGAAGGACCACGGCTCTCAGTCCTGAGGGCTTGGGGACAACTTAGATCAGCGCGCAATCTAGCGACGGAGGGGGCGGGCCCTTCGCTCCCAGCCTGTGCTAGTGAGAGCTCCTCGTGACTGTATTGGCTGATCGATCTCAACCAATCACCTACGGCTTTGTCGCAGGGCTCTCTGGGAGAAGTAGTCCAGGCTCCCAGGTTTCCTTTGGGCATCTCTGCGCCCAATATCCGGAAGTGCGACCCGGGTAGCTTCTTCAAGTTTAAGACTTGGTACTGGGATTCGGGCCATAGTGCAGTGGGTTGAGCGCACGTGACACAAAGCACAAGGACCAGCGTAAGGCTCCCCGTTCGAGTCCCCGATCACCACCTGCACGAGAGTAGCTTCACAAGCAGGTCTACAGGTGTCTCCCCTCCCCCCCCTTCTTCCCCTCCTGTCCCCATTTCTCTCTGTCCTACCCAACAAGGACAACATTAATAACAACAACAATGCTAACTACAACAGTACTAAGTCGGCTCTGGTTTCAACTTCTAGGGTGTCAAAAACCCAGAACGTAGATTTGGGGAGGTAGGAAGATGGGACACAGAACTTTGAGGGTGGGGGTGGTATGTTATACGCTGTAATCTACTATTAATCACAGATTTTTAAAAAATTATTTTTTCTTTTCTTTTTCTTTTTTTTTTTTTTTTTTTTTAGAGCATTGCTCAGCTCTGGCTTGTAATGGTGTGGGTGATTGAAGCTGAGACTTCAGAGACCCAGGTTTGAGAGTCTATTTGCATAACTATTGATTGTGCTATCTACCCCTACCCAATTAAAAAAAAACTTTAATATTTATTTATTTATTCCCTTTTGTTGCCCTTGTTTTATTGTTGTAGTTATTACTGTTGTTGATGATGTAGTTGTTGTTGGATAGGACAGGGAGAAATGGAGAGAGGAGGGGAAGACAGAGAGGGAGAGAGAAAGATAGACACCTGCAGACCTGCTTCACCGCCTGTGAAGCGACTCCCCTGCAGGTGGGGAGCCAGGGGCTCGAACGGGGATCCTTGCTCTGGTCCTTGCACTTGGCACCACGTGCGCTTAACCCATTGCACTACTGCCCAACTCCCAAAAAAAAAAAAAAAAACTTTTTTTTAAGTGTGGGGGGAGGGGAAATGCCCACACAAAAAAAAATTGGGAGGAGTCTGGCGGTAGCTCAGCGGGTTAAGCGCACGTGGCGCAAAGCACAAGAACCAGAGTAAGGATCCCGGTTCGAGCCCCCGGCTCCCCACCTGCAGGGGAGTCGCTTCACAGGCGGTGAAGCAGGTCTGCAGGTGTCTATCTTTCTCGCCCCCTCTCTGTCTTCCTCTCTTCTTTCCATTTCTCTCTGTCCTATCCAACAACGATGACATCAACAACAATAATAACTACAACAATGGAAACAAGGGCAACAAAAAGGAAATAAATACTAAAAAAAAAAAGAAAGAAAGAAAAGAAATTGTACACGTGTCAGCAACTGTACTGTAATCCATTACCCCCCCCACAATAAAATGAATTTGGCAGTCTAAACCCAGTAAATATTTTGCTTTAGTTTCCGTTTTCATTGTTGGTTTTTATTACAAGGGTTAAGGTTGAGGGCTGAGCGCCTGCACAACTCCAGCATTCCCAGTAGCCATTTTCCTCTTTCTTTCTTCATTCTTTTCTTCTCTTTTTCTTTCATTTTTACTTGTTTCTTTTTCTTTTTCGTATAGAGATTTAGAGGGGCTGGTTGGTGGTGTACCTGGTTGAGTGCACATGCTACAGTACACAAGGACCCTGGTTCAAGCTCCTGGTCCCCACCTGTAGGGGTAAAGCTTCACAAGTGGTGAAGCAGGGCTGCAGGTGTCTCTCTGTTTCTCTTTCTCTCTATTTCCCCTTTCCTTCTCAATTTCTGGCTGTCTCTATCAAATAAACAGATAAAGATTTCTTTTTTAAAAGTTTTAAAAAAAATTAGGGGGAAAAAATAGCTGCCGAGAGTAGTGGATTTGTAGTGCCAGCACCAAGCCCCAGAGATAATCCTGGAGGCAATAAAATAAAATAAAATATGGTTCGAGCCCCCGGATCCCCACCTGCAGGGGGGTGGCTTCACAAGTGGTGAAGCAGGTCTGTAGGTGTCTACCTTTCTCTCCCCCCTCTCTGTCTTCCCCTCCTCTCTCCATTTCTCTCCTAGCCAACAACAACAACAACAATAATAACTACAACAATAAAACAACAGGGGCAGCAAAATGGAGTAAATAAATGAATACTTAAAAAAACATAAAAATAAAATAAAAAGCATTTTTTTTTACCCCTTCAGAAAAGCAAGTTAAAAAGAAGTTGGCTGGTCCCAGCACAATAGTGTTACAGTTAACTGATCACAGTCAACTATAGATTTCATTGTTTCTTCTTCACTCACACTGCTTCCCTTGACCAACCTAGAAGAAAAAAGAAAAGACAAAGTTAACTTTCCAAGGTCACACTTCTAATGAATGCTACAACTTTGTCTCAAATCTGGGAAAACTGGTTCTTCATGCATACTCCCTAAGCACTAGGTTGTTTTTTTGTTTGTTTTGTTTTGTTTTACTTATTTATTAGTGGGCAGAGACAGAAAGAAATTGAGGGAGGAGGAGATAGAAAGATAGATAGATAGAGACCTGCAGCCCCTGCTTCACCACTTGCAAAGCTTTCCCTCTGCAGGTGCGGACCAGGGGCTTAATCCTGGGTCCTTGTGCACTTTAATGTGAGCGCTTAACCAGGTGTGCCACTGCCTGGCTCGCTAAGCACTAAGTTAATACTTCTGTTTAAATTGCTGTTGAAAGAGGATTCTTGACTTTTAAAAAAGGACACATCAAGGGAGTCGGGCGGTAGCGCAGCGGGTTAATCACATGTGACAAGTGCAAGGACCAGCTTAAGGATCCCAGTTTGAGCCCCGGCTCCCCACCTGCAGGGGAGTCCTCAACAGGCTGTGAAGCAGGTCTGCAGGTGTCTGTCTTTCTCTCCCCCTCTGTCTTCCCCTCCTCTCTCCATTTTTCTCTGTCCTATCCAACAATGACGACAACAATAATAACTACAACAATAAAACAACAAGGGCAACAAAAGGGAATAAGCTTTATCCACTGTACCACTTCCTGGACCACTCAGTGTTTGTTCATTTATTATTGCCAGGAGGGTTACACTGGGGCTCAGTGCCTGCATGACAACCCACTGTTCCTGGTGTCCTTTTTTTTTTTTTCCCCCTTTTTTTCTTTAGATAGAACAGAGAGCAACTGCCATATAAGTACCTCGAGCTAAACGATTGCACCACTGGAGTTCCAAACAGAGAGAAACTGAGAGGGGAGAGGGAGGCGGGTACCAAGATGACACAACTCCTCCACCATAGAACCATTTTTGCACTATACTGATAACATCATTTACCTTTTTGTTTAGATGAGACAGTTGCAGAGAGGAAGAGGCCAGCACCAAGGCTTTCTTTAGTGCAGTGGGGGCTGGTTTCGAACCTGGGCCATTCACATGGCAAAATAGCACACTTCACAGCACAGGAGCCAATGAACTCTTTTGAGGCTCTCTATTAGTACATTGGTTATATTAATACATTTTTTCTTATTTTTAGGGGTTCCCTCTAGCTGTGCTCCCTCAATAACCCACAGGATCAGAGGCAGGTTTTGGGGGGTAGGATGCCAGCTTTTGTGACCTCTGCAGAAGCTTGGAGGAGGGAGGGTTGAAAATCCAGATCATGGGGGATATAAAAAGGTCTTATTATTATTGTTTATTGCTGTAGTTATTATTATTGTTGCTATTGATGTTGTTGTTGTCGTTGTTGGATAGGACAGAGAGAAATGGAGAGAGGAGGGGAAGACAGAGAGGGGGAGAGAAAGATGGACACCTGCAGACCTGCTTCACTGCCTGTGAAGTGACTCCCCTGCAGGTGGGGAGCCGGGTGTTTGAACCGGGATCCTAACACAGGTCCTTGCGCTTTGTGCCACATGCACTTAACCCGCTGCACTGCTGCCCGACCCCCATATTAATTCATTTAATTATTGTTAATTATGTTGTTCGTTCTCTTCAACCTGCAGGAGTTGGATCTTGTCTGTCTCATTTTAGCTCTTGTACCTGACTCACAACAGTGTCAACAAACATTTATCCAGTAACAATTCATAGGATTCCAACACTTGGATCTGTAGATCTCTGCATACAAAGAACTTTCATTTTTTTAATTAACTGAATTTTTTTATTGAGGGAGTTAATGCTTTACAGTGCAGTCATTGTCACATGCATATAATTGTATTATGCACCCGGCCCCCACAGTTCTCTTCCTCTCCTCCCTATCCCCCTCCCCCCCAGAATTCCTTGTTTTGAAGCAATAAAAATTCTTTATTTCTTTTTTTAAAAATATTTATTTATTTATTTATTCCCTTTTGTTGCCCTTGCTGTTTTTTATTGTTATAGTTATATTGATGTTGTTGTTGGATAGGACAGAGAGAAATGGAGAGAGGAGGGGAAGACAGAGAGAGAGGGGAGAGAAAGATAGACACCTGCAGACCTGCTTCACCGCCTGTGAAGCGACTCCTCTGTATGTGGGGAGCCGGGGGCTCAAACCGGGATCCTTACACCAGTCCCTACGCTTTGCGCCACATGTGCTTAACCTGCTGCGCTACCACCCAACTCCCAAAAATTCTTTATTTCTTAATGATTTGACCAGTGTTTCTTTGTTATTAATTTCTTTATTGGGGGGATTGATAGTATAATACAGTTGATAGTATAATATAGTAGTTTGTACAAGCATAACATTTCACAGTTTTATTTTTATTTTTTATATTTATTTATTTTCCCTTTTGTTGCCCTTGTATATATATATTTCCCCTTTTTGTTACCCTTGTTGCTTTTTTATTGTAGTTGTAGTTATTATTGTTGTTAATGTTGTTGTTAGATAGGACAGAGAGAAATGGAGAGAGGAGGGTAAGACAGAGAGGGGCAGAGAAAGATAGAGACCTGCAGACCTGCTTCACTGCTTGTGAAGCAACTCCCCTGCAGGTGGGAAGCCAGAGGCTTGAACCGGGATCCTTACTCCAGTCCTTGCAGTTTGCACCACATGCATATGCTGCGCTACTGCCCCGACTCCCTTAATTTTATTTTTTTATTATCTTTATTTATTGGATAGAGATAGCCAGAAATCAAGAGGGAAGTGAAAGATAAAGAGAGACAGAGAGACACCTGCAGCCCTGCTTCACCACTTGTGAAGCTTTCCCCATGCAGGTGGGGACAGGGGTCTCGAACCCAGGTCCTCGTGCATTGTCACATGTGCACTGAGCCAGGTGTGCCACCGCCCAGCCCCCACATTTGCCAGTTTTCCGCATAACAATTCAAACCCACTAGGTCCTCTTGTGCCATCATGTTCCAGGACCTGAACCCTCCCCCTCCCCCCAGAGTCTTTTAATTTGGTGCAGTACACCAAAGTTCCTGAGTTTTCACAGGCCTAGGTAACTAACCTCCTACACTGTGTACTCTGCTACCTTACATGCTTTTTTTTTTTTATTCAGCTCAAGAAAGTCTCATTTTCTATGACTCATTTATTTATTAATGGGGGGGCATCCCTCTGGCATATGCATTGCCAGGGATCTAACTCGTAATTGCAAGTTCAGTGCTTTATATGTAACAGCAAACCTGCCTCACCCCTACCTCCCTCCACCAAGAGCAGCAGTGGTACCACCACCAGCACCAAAATCCTTTGAAAACCATCCAGAGCTCTCAGCTGTTTCCTCCCTCAGAAACAGCCTATTCCACATTGTTTCCTTTCTTTTTTTTTTCTAAACGTTCTATTTAAAAATCTATTAGTGAACCCAAAGTCATGAGGACTTACTCCTCTGCTTGAACAGTTTTATGATTTTAGTCCTCTCGTTTGGGTCTTTGACCTGTTTCAAGTTCATTTTTAAAAACATTTTTTATATTTATTTATTTATTTTCCCTTTTGTTGCCCATGTTACTTTATTGTTGTAGTTATTATTGTTGTTATTGACGACATTGTTGGATAGGACAGAGAGAAACGAAGAGAGGAGGGGAAGACAGAGAGGGGGAGAGAAAGATAGACACCTGCAGACCTGCTTCACCGCTTGTAAAGTGACGCCCCTGCAGGTGGGGAGCCGGGCTCGAACCGGGTTCCTTACACCAGCCCTTGTCTTTGCGCCACGTGCGCTTAACCCGCCACGCTACCACCCGATCCCCTATTTTTTAAGTATATTTTTTAATATTTATTTTCCCTTTTGTTGCCCTTCTTTTTTTTATTGTTGTTGTTATTGATGTCGTCATTGTTGGGTAGGACAGAGAGAAATGGTGAGAGGAGGGGAAGACAGAGAGGGGGAGCAAAAAAAGATAGACACTTGCAGACCTGCTTCACCAGCTGTGAAGCGACCTCCATGCAGGTGGGGAGCCAGGGCTTGAACCAGGATCTTTCCGCTGATCCTTGTACTTCGCGCCACCTGCACTTAACCCGCTGTGCTACCGCCTGACTCCCGCCCTTGTTGTTTTTTATTGTTGTTGTTATTAATGTCGTTGTTGTTAGGACAGAGAGAAATGGAGAGAGGAGGGGAAGACAGAGAGGGAGAGAGAAAGATAAGACACCTCAGGCCTGTTTCACCGCCTGTGAAGCGACCCCCCCTGCAGGTGGGGAGCTGGGGGCTCGAACCGGGATCATTCCAGGGGTCCTTGCACTTCACACCACATGCGCTTAACCCGCTGAGCTAACACCCGACTCCAATTCGAGTTCATTTTGTTTTATGGTGTGAGTATAGTTCAACTTTCTTCTTTGTTCTTGTATAATCAATTGTTTCATCACCATTTGTTGAAAAGACTATTCTTTCCCCCATTAGATGACATTGATACTCTTTTTAGAAAAAATAAAAAGTTGGCCGGGGCCAGGTGGTGGGACACTTTGTTCAGAGCTACATTACAGAGTGCCAGAACTCAGGTTCAAGGCCCTGGTCCCCACCTACAAGGAGAAAGCATCACAAGTGGTGAATGAATGAAATCAGTTGGCCATAGATATGTGTTCATTTTTCTTTTCTTTTTTCTTTCTTTTGTTGACAAGAGACAGAAATTGAGAGGGAAGGGACAGATGGGGGGGTGGAGAAAGAGAGAGAGAAGCATAGCCCTGGGAGTCAGGTGGTAGCACAGCGGGTTAAGTGCACATGGCACAAAGCACAACCGGCATAAAGATCCGGGTTTGAGCTCCCAGCTCCCCACCTGCAGGGGAATCACTTCACAGGCAGTGAAGCAGGTCTGCAGGTGTCTGTCTCTCCTCTCTCTCTGTTCTCCATTTCTCTCTGTCCTAAGAACGACAACATCAGTAACAATAACAACAACTACTACAACAATAAAAAACAAGGGCAACAAAAGGGAAAATAAATAAATAAATAACAAAGAACCATAGCACTTTTTCATCACTTGTGAATCTTTCCCCCTACAGGTCAGGACAGACCAGGGACTTGAACCTGGGTCCTTGAGCATAGTAATGTGTGCATTCCACCTAATGTTCACCACCCAGTCCCAACCCCACTCTACATTTCTTTGGGATGCACTATCTGTAATAAATTAATCTGCACCTGGACTTCATCAATAAATCTTTACTGACTGCAACCATATTTCTCTCTGCTGAAATCTTTGCCTCCATGAAAATAAGAATATAGGAGTTGACTCCATTCAACATCAAGTACCATGTGCTTCGAATAGTATTTTAAGTAACTTTTACACTTGGATGACCAATTGTTATTAAAAACTTGATATAAAGCAGAATTATAGGAAAGTAAAATTTGACTGAGTTTGGAGTATTTCACCAAAGTAAAAAACTCTGGGTGGAGGGTGAGGGTAGATTTTCAGCTTCACTATGGGAAGGGTAGGGTAGAGACACAGACCTTTGGTGGTGGGAATGATGTTAATATACACTCCTGTTAACTTATACTATTATAAATCACTGTAACAAAAAAAAACTTAATATACTTAATAAGTATAGGATGTCTTATGAAAACCTTTCATTGAGATGTTTCACAGAGATAAAATGTTGCCTGAAAACATGAAAGGTAAATGATGTGTGTTTTTCTGTAGGTAAATATTTAATTTCCAGTTATTCATTTGATTTGTCAAACACCATTAATTTACACTGTAGGGTTAGTTCTGCTTATGTTAAAATCCTGGATTTTTTTTTATTAGGGACTAATTATTTCAAGGAAATCGAAACCAGTGTCATTGTTCAGATTATCAAAATGCATAATTAATATTGACATCAGAACTTTAGAAAGTTTAATAAAAGTGTCAGTTAAACACCTGAACTGCATAAGCTTTGTACCAGGTTCTTTGAAATATACAAAGATGTTAGATATACAGGGCCTGGCAGTGTCAAACCTAGTGGAGTACACATGTTACTATGCACCAGGACCCAGGTTCAAGCGCTCAGGGTCCTTTTCCCCCTACAGGGGGAAAGCTTGAGCTGTGAAGCAGTGAACAGGTGTCTCTCTTTCTCTCTCCCTCACTTTCTAACCCTCCTTTCTTGATATATCTCTCTGTATCCAATAAATAATAATAATAATAATACATTTAAAAAAAGGTATTTGAATTACGATTCCTTGGTGTACTGCACCAAAGTAAAAGATTCTGGGATGGGCTGGGGGGAGGGTTCAGATCCTGGAACATGATGGCAGAGGAAGGCCTGTTAGGGGTTGTATTGTTATGTGGAAATGTTATACATGTACAAACTACTGTCAACTGTAAACCATTAACCCCTTCCAATAAAGAAATGATAATAATAACAAATAGGATTCCTCCCCCAAATATCTTTCAGTATAGGTCAAGAGATTATAAATAGATTAGACAAAACACAGCCTAATAAATAAAATGAAATTGGGGACAGGTGGGGGCACACCTGGTTGAACAAACATGTTACAATGCACAAGGAGCTGGGTGGGTTCAAGCCCCCATCCCCACCTGCAGGGGGGAAGCTTTGTGAGTGGTGAAGCAGTGCTGCAGGGGCCTTTCTCTCTGCCCCTCTACCTCCCCCTTCCCTCTTGATTTCTAGCTGTCTCTATCCAATAAATAAATAAAGATAATAAAAGTGAAAAATAAATAAATGAAATGAAGTTCATTTAAAATATGAAGAACCGTGGATTTTCAGTTAGAAGAGCAATTGTGTACTCCTCCTTCTCCTCCACGCGGGTGATAGGAGACGCGGGTGATAAAAAAGGAGAGAGATAAAGACATATGCGGCAGTGTTTGACTGCTCATGAAGCTTCCCTCTGCAGGTGAAGACCAAGGGTTTGAACCTGGGCCCTTGTGCATTGTGATATGTGCCCTCAACCAGGTGCCCCTGCTACTGTGAACTTTACTCCCCTAACAAAACAAATATTACAATGAAATATCACAACAAATAGATGCAGAAAAAGCCTTTGACAAATTCCAACATCCCTTTATGATCAGAACACTACAAAAAATGGGAATAGATGGAAATTTCCTCAAGATAGTGGAGTTTATATATAGCAAACCTACAGCCAACATCATACTCAATGGTGAAAAACTAGAAGCATTTCCACTCAGATCAGGTACTAGACAGGGCTGCCCACTATCACCATTACTATTCAACATAGTGTTGGAAGTTCTTGCCATAAGGATCAGGCAGGAGCAAGGAATTAAAGGCTTACAGATTGGAAGAGAAGAAGTCAAACTCTCCCTATTTTCAGATGACATGATAGTATACACAGAAAAACCTAAGGAATCCAGCAAGAAGCTTTTGGAAATCATCAGGCAATACAGTACGGTGTCAGACTACAAAATTAACATTCAAAAGTCAGTGGCATTCCTCTATGCAAACACTAAGTTAGAAGAAATTGAAATCCAGAAATCAATTCCTTTTACTATAGCAACAAAAACAATGAAATATCCAGGAGTAAACCTAACCAAAGAAATGAAAGACTTGTATACTGAAAATTATGAGTCACTACTGAAGGAAATTGAAAAAGACACAAAGAAGTGGCGGGTTGGAAGAATTAACATCATCAAAATGAATATACTACCCAGAGCCATATACAAATTTAATGCTATCCCCATCAAGATTCCAAGCACATTTTTAGGAGAATAGAACAAATGATACAAATGTTTATCTGGAACCAGAAAAGACCTAGAATTGCCAAAACAATCTTGAGAAAAAAGAACAGAACCGGAGGCATCACACTCCCAGACCTCAAATTGTATTATAGGGCCATTGTCATCAAAACTGCTTGGTACTGGAACATGAACAGACACACTGACCAGTGGAATATAACTGAGATCCCAGAAGTGAGCCCCCACACCTATGGACATCTAATCTTTGACAAAGGGGCCCAGACTATTAAATGGGGAAAGCAGAATCTCTTCAACAAATGGTGTTGGAAACAATGGGTTGAAACATGCAGAAGAATGAAACTGAATCACTGTATTTCACCAAATACAAAAGTAAATTCCAAGTGGATCAAGGACTTGGATGTTAGACCACAAACTATCAGATACTTAGAGGAAAATACTGGCAGAACTCTTTTCCGCATAAATTTTAAAGACATCTTCAATGAAACGAATCCAATTACAAAGAAGACTAAGGCAAGTATAAACCTATGGGACTACATCAAATTAAAAAGCTTCTTCACAGCAAAAGAAACCACTACCCAAACCAAGAGACCCCTCACAGAATGGGAGAAGATCTTTACATCAGACATGAGGCTAGTAATCAGAATATATAAAGAGCTTGCCAAACTCAACCACAAGAAAACAAATAACCCATCCAAAAATGGGGGGGAGGACTTGGACAGAATATTCACCTTGGGAGAGATCCAAAAGTCTGAGAAACACATGAAAAAATGCTCCAAGTCTCTGATTGTCAGAGAAATGCAAATAAAGACAACAATGAGATACCACTTCACTCCTGTGAGAATGTCATACATCAGAAAAGGTAACAGCAGCAAATGCTGGAGAGGGTGTGGGGTCAAAGGAACCCTCCTACACTGCTGGTGGGAATGTCAATTGGTCCAACCTCTGTGGAGAACAGTCTGGAGAACTCTCAGAAGGCTAGAAATGGACCTACCCTATGATCCTGCAATTCCTCTCCTAGGGATATATCCTAAGGAACCCAACACATCCATCCAAAAAGATCTGTGTACACATATGTTCTTGGCAGCACAGTTTGTAATAGCCAAAAACCTGGAAGCAACCCACGTGTCCAACAACAGATGAGTGGCTGAGCAAGTTGTGGTATATATACACAATGGAATACTACTCAGCTATAAAAAATGGTGACTTCACCGTTTTCAGCCCATCTTGGATGGACCTTGAAAAAATCATGTTGAGTGTAATAAGTCAGAAACAGAAGGATGAATATGGGATGATCTCACTCTCAGGCCGAAGTTGAAAAACAAGACCAGAAAAGAAAACACAAGTCGAACCTGAAATGGAATTGGAGTATTACACCAAAGTAAAAGACTCTGGGGTGGGTGGGGAGAATACAGGTCCATGAAAAATGATGAATGAAATAGTGGGGGTTGTATTGTTAAATGGGAATCTGGGGAATGTTAGGCATGTTCAAACTATTGTATTTACTGTTGAATGTAAAGCATTAATTCCCCAATAAAGAAATAAATTATTTTTTAAAAAAATGGTGACTTCACTGTTTTCAGCCAATCTTGGATGGACCTTGAAAAATTCATGTTAAGTGAAATAAGTTAGAAACAGAAGGATGAATATGGGATGATCTCACTCTCAGGTAGAAGTTTAAAAACAAGATCAGAAAAGAAAACAGAAGTAGAACCTGAACTGGAACTGGTGTATCACACCAAAGTAAAAGACTCTGGGGTGGGTGGGTGAAGAGAATACAGGTCCAAGAAGGATGACAGAGGACCTGGTGGGGGTTGTATTGTTATATGGGAAACTGGGGAATGTTATGCATGTACAAACTATTGTATTTACTGTTGAATGTAAAATATTAATTCCCCAATAAATAAATTAAAAAATGAAGGAAAAAAAGACAAATATCACAACAGGGCTGAGGTGACAACATAGTAGCTATATAAAAGATTCTCATGCCTGAGGCTTCAATACCCAGCACCCACCATAAACCTGAGCTGGACAGTGCTCTGATTTTTCTTTTTTTTTTTTTTAAACACAAAACTTCAAATATTTTAATAGATTCATAACATTATTTAATTTTTAATTTTTATTTTATTAGTGATTTAATATTGATGTACAATGTGCTCTGATCTTTCACTTAAAAGAAAATGCAAAGAGAGAGAGACAGTAGGAGAGATGTTGATTTGGGGCTGGACAGTGGTGCATTTGGTTAAGTGTACTTATTACAGTGTGCAAGGACCTTAGTTCAAGCCTGTGGTCCCCACCTGCAGGGGGGTAAACTTCATGAGCAGTGAAGCAGTGCTGCAGGTGTCTCTCTCTCTATCTCCCCCTTTCCTACCAATTCTCTGTCTTTATCCAACAAGTAATCGGTAGGGCAGGAGAGAAAGCCTAACGGTTGTGCAGTTCAATCCTTCTACCACCATAAGCCAGAGCTAAGCAGTGCTCTGGTAAAAATAAATAAATAAATGTTTAAAAGTAACAGATAAAATGTTTTAAAAAAAAGAAAAGAAATACTACAGCGAACTTCATCTGAGCACAGATGGGATTCCTGGAAAAGAAAAAAGCATCATTGTCTGACGGTGGATGACACAAGTTCACTGGGAAGAGGAGAAGGGAAAGTTCAAGAGATGTGCTACTGCTGCCAGAATGAGGGTGTTCAAGAAGCAGAAATGCCAAATCCCTAACCGCAGAAACTCCTAAAAATCCATGACGTAGTAAAGTTATTACAGGTTGGGCGGGGTGGGGGTTGTTTGCAACTTGGTGGCTGAAAGGCAGTAAGATATAAAGCAAGACAAATTGTTTAATCAACAGGAACCCAAAGGTAGGACTAGAGCAGATGAAATTAGGGGTCTTTGGGTGGGAAAAAGCTAGGGAGTTTAGTTTAGGTATGTCTCAAGGGCCCACAACTTTAGTAATTTTTGCCTGAGGCCTGATAGCTCACATGCCAGCGGACTAAAAATATTGTCTGGGAAGATGGTGTCAGAGTTGAGAATAGGGCTAGGAAACTGGATTAGGTTAGGTCAGAAAGTAGCTCCCAAAGATGAGGAAAATATATAATGTACAGATAACATTAACTGTTTACCCCACTGATTTTGTTGTTGTTGTTGTTGCCTCCGGGGTTATCGCTGGGGCTCTGTGCCTGCACTACAAATCCACTGCTCCTGGAGGCTATTTTTTTCCCTTTTGTTGCCCTGGTTATTTATCATTATTATTATTATTGCTGTCATTGTTGTTGGATAGGACAGAGAAATCGAAAGGGGAGGGGAAGAGACAGAGAGGGGGAGAGAAAGACAGACACCTGCAGACCTGCTTCACTGATTGTGAAGCGACTCCCCCACCCCCCACAGGTGAGGAGCCAGGGGATTGAACTGGGATCCTTACACCGGTCCTTGCGCTTCGTGTCACATGTAGGTTTTTGTTGTTTTGTTTACCAGAGCACTGCTCAGCTCTGGTTTATGGTGGTGCAGGTTTGAACCTGGGGCTTTGGACTCAGGAATGAGAATTTCTTTGTATAACCATTATGCTACCTACCCCCTGACCCTTTCTCCCTTTCTATCTCCCCTCTCTTTTTCTCTCTGGCCTAACCAATAAAATAGAAAAAAAAAAAAAAAAAGGTAGAAAGAATAAACAGTAACAAATTCCTTTCTGTGAATGGCCACTGAGCTTGCTCCTTGATGCTCCACTTCTGGGGGGGGAGGGGGATTAACACAAGGACTGGATCTAGCAAAAACCTGAAAAAATATTTTCATTATTTTTAACATTTATTATTATTTTTTTTTAACTTTACTGTTTGATAGAACAGAGAGAAACTGAGAGAGAGAGAGAGAGAGAGAGAGAGAAACACCTGTAGTGCTACTTCATTGATCACGAAGCGCTGCAGGTGGGGACCTGGGGCTTGAACCTGGGCCCTTGTGCATGATAATACAGGCACTTAACCAGTTGTGCCACCACCTGGCCCTGACTCTAGTTCATTTTTCTTTACTTAATTTTGTCTCATTGTCTTTGCATTTTTCCAAAAATTACTTATGCTTGCCAGTGTTGTTTAAGCGTATTGCCAATAGAAGTAAAATGATAGCTCTTTGTGATTTTTAGTTGCTTTATTCTAAATGACGTTTGTGATGTTGAACAAGTTTCCCGTGTTGATTGATCATATTCTACTTATAGTCTTTGTCTATTTCTTTTAACATTCTGTCAATTTCTTATATATTCTGATCTTACTCCTTATTAAATGTGACTTCTTAAGTTCTATCAAGGGACTGTCATTTCACTTTCTGATGATACACTTTGATTCACAAAACTTTGAAATTTTGCTGAAGTCTAAGTTTTAAAGTATTATATTTTTGATTGTCATAGCCAAGAAATCAAAGTTGTACCTGAAAATTTACTATTTATTTATTTATTTATTTATTTATTTATTGTGTAATCCAGGAGGTGGTGTAGTGGATAAAACACTGGACTCTCAAGCTTGAGATCCTGAGTTCAGTCCCCAGCAACATATGTACCAGAGTGATCTCTGGTTCTTTTTCTCTCCACCTATCTTCTTCATGAATAAATAAATAAAACCTTTACAAAAATAACAATAAATTTTTTAGGTGGATACATTAGTGCTTTTTTTTTTTTTTTTTTTTTTACCAGACCACTGCTCAGCTCTGGCTTATGGTGGTGTAGGGGATTGAACCTGGGACTTTGGAGCTTCAGGCATGAAGGTCTCTTTGCATAACCATTATGCTATCTACCCACCCCCATTCTTTTAATTATTATTATTAGTGATTTAATAATGATTAACAAGAGGCTGAGCGGTGGTACACCTGATTGAGTGCACATGTTACAATGCACAAAGACCCAGGTTTGAGCCCCCAGTTTCCTCCTGTAAGGGAAAAGCTTTGCAAGTGGTGAATCACAGTTGCAGGTATCTCTCTGTCTCTTTCCCTCTCTCTCTCCTGTACGCTCTCAATTTCTGACTGTCTCTAGCCAATAAAAAAATAAAGATAATTTTAAAAGTCTAAATAATAATTAACAAGGTAGTACGATAAGAGGGGTACATTCAAGGCGCTGCAGTAGTGCAGCAGGTTAAGCCACATGGCGCAAAGCACCGAGAACCCGCAAGGATCCTGGTTGTAGCCTCCCAACCCACACATGCACGGGGTGGGGGGGTTGGCTTCACGGGAGGTAAAGCAGGTCTGCAGGTCTGCAGGTCTGTCTTCCTCTCCTCTCTCTGTTTCTCTCTGTCCTATCCAACAACAATAAGGGCAACAAAATGGGAAAAATGGCCTCCAGGAACAATGGATTCATAGTGCAGGCACTGAACCCCAGCGATAACCCTGGAGGCAAAAAAAGAAAAAAAAATCCAAAATTTTAGCCTCAGAATATGTGCTTATAATATGACTGTGGTCTGTTTGTAAGAAGGCCTCAACACAGAACAGAATAACTGAGAATAAAGCATTAGGAATGTGTAGAAAGACTGAGGCAGAAACTTTGAGATAGAGCAGGTAGTTGTGTAAAAGTGGAAGGCTGAAGTAAGGGAAAACAAAATTGAGATGATGAAGGTCAGACTGAACTTTTACTGAGAAGGCCCCAACTCACAGCAGAGGGCCAAGAAAGTTAAGAAGTTTGATATAAGGAAAGCAAATGTTCCAACCTGTATCTATAGTAACCAAGGTTACTGTTGTATTGTCTTTTTTTTTTTATATCGTTGTTGTGGTTATTATTGTTGTTGTTATTGTTGTTGTTGTTGTTGGATAGGACAAAGAGAAATGGAGAGAGGAGGCGAAGGCAGAGAGGGCGAGAGAAAGATAGACACACCTGCAGACCTGCTTCACCGCCTGTGAAGAAACACCTCTGCAGGTGGGAGGGAGGGGGAAGACTCAAACCCGGATCCTTACTCCTGTCCTTGTGCTTGGCGCCACATGCACTTAACCCACTGCGCTACCCCACACCACCCCTACCTCAGTCGTATTGTCTTTAATTGCTTGTCACATCAGCTTCCGTAACCCTGGCTAGCTTCTGCCCTCCTAAAAGGTACCCACCCCGCAGTAGTGTATCTTATGCTAAGGCTAAAGTTTCCCAGACATAGCTATGCAGGAACCATAGCAATAACTAAGGCAACCAGATCCTGAGCAATGGGTCCAAGTCCCACCTCCTTAACCTTGCAGCCGGGTTGGCGGTAACACAGCGGGTTAAATGCACGTGGCACAAAGGGCAAGGACCCTTGCAAGGACCCGCGTAAGGATCCCTGTCCGACCCCCGCCCCCACCTGCAGGGGAGTCATTTCACAGGCGGTGAAGCAGGTCTGCAGGTATCTTTCTCTCCCCCTCTCTATCTTCCCTTCCTCTCTCCATTTGGAGCAGTGGATTCATGGTGCAGGCACCAAGCTCCAGCAATAACCCTGGAGGCAAAAAACAAACAGACAAACAAAAACCTTGCAGCCTCTGCTTCTGTAATGATGCTTTTTGCTCTCAAGCCTGCAGCTCCTACATAAGCTTGTACTGTTCCTTTGTTCAAGGCTGGAGTTCTCAGAGAGATCTGAACTCTTGCCCCATATGTAATAAACTTCCTTTCTCCCTTCACCCACTTTGGCTCCAGTTTTCTTGATTTACAGCAAAATTCTTTAACAATATAAAGCAGGACAATTTGCTTAATAATCAGGACCCTAAAGGTAAGAATAGAGCAGATGGAACTAAGGGTCTTGGTGTGGGAGAAAGCTATGCAGTCCATTTTAGATATATTCCATGGGCCCATTCTTTAGGTCCACTTGTGCTTTCAAATAATGTTTTCATGAGTGGGGACTGCCCTCATCTTTATGTTACGGGCATTTCTATGCTTTCAGAGTGACTAGTGGTCTCCTATAACTAAATCAGACCTAATAAGCAGCCTAATAAAACTATAAATCCCTCCCCTAAGTATTTATTATTTAGCCTTAGACAATTGCTGTCCTTAAGAAACCCACTATTATAATTATTAAACAAATTAATATTAAAACCTGAAGTTAATTTAGATCCCTCTACAAACTTAAATATATTTCTTTCTTAACTCAAGGTTAGATCTGGGGCAGAGGTAGAGAGCATAATGATTATGCAGAGATTCTCATGCCTGAGGTTCCAAAGTCTCAAGTTCAATCCTTTGCACCACTATAAGCCAGAGCTGAGCAGTGCTCTGGTAAAAAAAAAAAAAAAAAGAAAGAAAGAAAAGAAAAGAAAAAAGAAAGAAAGAAAAGAAAAAAGAAAGAAAGAAAAGAAAAGGGGGGGGGGTTTGGTAGGTAGCACAGTGGGTTAAGGGCACCTGGTGCAAAGTGCAAGGACCGGCTTAAGGATCTCGGTTCGAGTCCTCAGCTCCCCACCTGTAGGAGAGTCACTTCACAAGCGGTGAAGCAGGTCTGCAGGTGTCTATCTTTCTCTCCCCCTCTCTGTCTTCCCCTCCTCTCTCCATTTCTCTCTGTCCTGTAGAACAATGAATGACATCAACAACAACAATAATAGCCACAACAAGGCTAACAAGGGCAACAAAAAGGGGGGAAAATGGCCTCCAGGAGCAGTGGATTCATGGTGCAGGCACTGAGCCCCAGCAATAACCCTGGAGGCAAAAAAAAAAAAAATTATTGGGGCAGGGGTAGATAGCATAATAGTTATGCAAAGAGACTCTCAAGCCTGAGGCTCCAAAGTCCCAAGTTCAACCTTCCATACCAACATAAACCAGAGTTGATCAATGTTCTGATTGAAAAAAAAATTTATATATATATATATATATATAGTTTCAATTTGAGAGCCACTCTTTTTTATATAACCCAGTTTTAAAGTTTTATTATCCATTTTAATAGTTCTCACATATATTAATTTTTATCTTATTTATTTGTTAGATACAAAAAGCAAGAGGGAAGAGAGTTATTTATATAGAGAGACAGAGAGACACCTGCAGAACTGCTTCACCAGTTGCAAAGATTTCCCCCTGCAGGTGGGGACCAGGGGCTTGAACCCAGATCCTTGCACACTGCAACATGTGCACTCAACCAGGTGTGCCAACACCTGGCCCCCTCACAGATATTCTTTAGGTTTAATTAATATTAGTCTACAGTTCTTGCTTGCCCTATCTAGACAATCAGACTGAGTCCCAAAGCCTGTCAAGTAGAAGAGATAGTTGTGTCAAAATAAAAGAAAAATGGTACAAAAGGTTATACTACTACCCAGTGTTCATAATACATGAAAAAATGCTGTACTTCAGGGGCTGGGTGGTGGCACACTTGGTTGAACTTACATGTTACATTGCTCAAGGACCCGGGTTCGAGCCCCTGGTCCTCACCTGCAAGGGGAAAGAGAGAGAGAGAGAGAGACAGAGAGACAGAGAGACAGAGAGAGGGAGAGAGAAACAGCTATCATTCTGGTACGTGTGCTTCTGGGGATTGAACTCAGGACCCCACACTTGAAAGTCTAATGCTTTTTCCACTGTGCCACCTTCCAGACCATGAAAGGGGACTTAGGGCTGGGGAGACAGCATAATGGTTATGCAAAAAGACTCTCATGCCTGAGGCACCAGGTTCAATCACCAATTCAAGGGTTCCAGGTTCAATCACCCATACTACTATGAGCCAGAGCTGAGCAGTGCTCTGAGGGGGAAAGAAAGAGGGGGTGTTTGGATGTGAGGGCGATCCAGCTGAGACATCTATCACCCCATTGATTGCCAGGGTTGATTCGGCTGATCTGGCTGGCTAGGCGGGTGTCCCCTTCCTCCCTCACCGCTCCATGTGCATCCCTTCCGAAGCTGCACGCTCTGTTGAAGAGGACGGCCTTCCCGGAATAGAGACAGACCGGTCTTAGGTTGAGGGTAGCTGTGCTCCCCTGCTAGAACCTCCAAACAAGCTCTCAAGAAAGAGGGTGTGTGTGTGTGTGTGTGTGTGTGTGTGTAAATATTATTATATAATTATCTAGTTCTGTCCTAAATCCTGTCTATTTTTGCTTTATGTACTTATGGAGTCAGCTGTGGGGTTTTTATCTGCTATATTTTCTTACTGTATAATCTTTTAAGTTTTGCAGGTTTCCTTTACCTTTTATAAGCTTGTTTTCATTAAATTGTTTGGTAAGACAGTAACAGTTACTTCAGTACTTCTTTGGTTCCTATAGTTATGTATGGCAGTAATTCATTCAGTGAAAACCATGGACACTCCCCAAATGTATTTATTTTTAATATATTTTTTAAAAATATATTTATTTATTTATTATTGGACAGAAAGAGAGAAATTGAGATGGGAGGAGGAGATAGAGAGAGAAAGAGACAAAGAGACACCTGAAGCCATGCTTCACCACTTGTGAAGCTTCCCCCCCTGTAGGTGGGGACCAGGGGCTTGAACCTAGGTCCTTGTGTACTGTAGGATGTACACTTAACCAGGTGTGCTGCCATCTCTTGGCCTCCTATTTTTTAAAATATTTAATTTATTTATTTTTGGATAGAGGCAGATAGAAATTGAGAGGGAAGAGGGAGACAGAGAAAGAGAAAGGGTCTGGGTAGATAACATAATTTTTATGCAAATAAATTCTTTTTTAAAATATTTATTTATTTACTTATTCCCTTTTTGTTGCCCTTGTTGTTTTATTGTTATAGTTATTGTTGTTATTGATGTCGTTGTTGGACAGTGTTGGGTAGTATGCCACCTCCCCCTGGCTTCTGCTTAACCATATGCCTATATAGGGATTTACTGATCCCATTCAAAGCTTTGGTCTATTTACATAAATCACTTTTACATTTACATAAAGCACTCCCTCCAGGGCATTGGTGGTTCAGTGATAGGATTCTCGCCTGTTCCACCCCCTCCTTGTCACACTCTGATTTTCACCAGTCACTTTTCTCTCCACCCTCTCTATGTCACATTCTGTTTCCACCCTACTTGGCAAGTATATATAACGACAGCATTGTGAGTTTTAGGGTACCTTTAGTTTAGCTTAGCTCGGCTTAGATTGTGCTGCGTCCTGCATGAATAAAGAAATACTGCCTACAGCTCAACCATGAATCCCTGGTCGTCTGTTACCCGCCCGGTGAAAACAACATAACCCGTCGAAAACAACAGGACAGGACAGAGAGAAATGGAGAGAGGAGGGGAAGACAGAGAGGGGGAGAGACAGACACCAGCAGACCTGCTTCACCGCCTGTGAAGCGACTCCCCTGCGGGTGGGGAGCCGGGCTCGAACCGGGGATCCTTACACCGGTCCTTGTGCTTTGCGCCACATGCGCTTAACCTGCTGCGCTACCGCCTGACTCCCGCAAATAAATTCTTATGCCTGAGGCTTCATAGTCTCAGGATCAATCCTCCATACCACCATAAACCAGAGCTGAGCAGTGCTCTGGTAAACAATATAAAACAAAAGTGTGTATATGAGACAGAAAAAGAGAGAGAGAGAGAGAAGAAGAAGAAGAAGGAGGAGGAGGAGGAGGAGGAGGAGGGGGAAGAGGAGGAAGAGGAGGGGGAAGAGGAGGAGGAGGAGGGGAGGGGGAGAAGGAGGAGGAGGAGAGAAGAGAAGACAGAAGAGATGGGGGGTGGTGGTGGGAGAGAGAGTCCTGCAACACTGCTTTCCCCCAGCAGGTGGGGACCCAGAGCTTGAACCCAGGTCCTTGTGCACTGTAATGTGTGCGCTCAACCAGGTGCACCACCACCCAGTTTGTCCCCCAAATTTCTGTTGCATAGTGACATCACAGCTGGTCTACCATTGCAGCTTTTTATTATGGCTACAGCTTCATGTAATTCACATCTATGCATCTCTTGATTCACGTCATTTTTTCCTGTACTTGATTTAATTTCACGTTTTATTAGTCGTGGACCCTAGTTGTATAAAAACCTCTGCTGATGTTGCACACAATCATAAAATCGTCAAGCAAGACTTTTTTTTTTTTTTTAAAGAACAAATCTCACTCCAAGCTCTACAGGGTTGTATCTATGTGAAATATCCTGTTTGTTTGTTTTTGTTTTACCTCCAGGGTTATTGCTGGGGTGCAGTGCCTTCATTGCTCCCAGGAATGAATGAATGAATGAATGAATGAATGAATTCTTTCCTTCTTTCTTTCCTTCCTTCCTTCCTTCCTTCTTTCTTTCTTTCTTTTCTTTCTTTTGCACAGGGTGAAAGAGAGGAGAAACACATGTAGTACTACCACAGTTTATGAAGCTTCACACACACACACACACACACACACACAACTGGGGAGTGGGGGCTTAAACTTTGAACATGATATGAGTGAGATAGCTATTGACTGTGAAGTATCGTTTTCTTTTTTTGAGTTATTACTATTATTGTTTTTATTAATTTTTTTACCAGAGAACTGCTCAACTTTGACTTATGGTGGTTTAGGGGATTGAACCTGGGGCTTTGGAGCTTCAGGCATGAGGCTATTATGATAGATAATTATAATATGATAATAGATAGCTATTATGCTATCTACTAGCCCTGCCTTTTGCCCATGTTTCTATGGTTCTACTTTCTCTTCCTTTCTAAACCACACCTACACCTATCACTACTTCCAAATGTCTTTCCTTTTGTCTTTTTTCTGTCTGCGATCTGATGGAATTGGGTTTCAGATTCCTCTAGTCATCTTCCCTAAACATTTCTTTCCCTCTGGGAATATAGACCAAAAAATATTTTTTCCATTTTGTAAGTTTTTTTTTAAAAAAAGGTATTTATTTATTTATTTATTTATGAATGATAAAGTTAGGAAGAGAGAGAGAAAGAACCAGATATCACTCTGGTGCATGTGCTGCTGGGGATTGAATTCGGGACCTCAAGCTTGAGGTTCTGATGCTTTATCGATTGTGTCACCTCCTGCACCACCGTTTTGGAAGCTCATTAGAAAGACTGTTATTTCATTTGATGACAAACAGCAGCCATACTGTCCGTGATTATTCCAGACCTCCATGTTGGGTATATTCCATTTAGGGAGTCGGGCGGTAGCACAGCGGGTTAAGCTCACGTCACATGGCGAGTGCAAGGGTATATTCCATTTCATCTTGAGACATAAGTTTTCTTCTTTATTTCTGAGGTATTGTTTTTAGTATTTCTGCAGTGTCTGGTAGACCCTGATGTATCAACCTGTTAGATGTTTTACTTCTCTTAGAATGCTGTGAAATTGGTTGGGGGAAATAGCATAATGGTTATGCAAACAGACTCTCATGCCTGAGGCTCTAAAGTCCCAGGTTCAATCCCCTGCACCACTATAAGCCAGAGCTGAGCAGTGCTCTGATGTTGATCTCTGTGTATCTCTCTCTCTCTCTGCATCTTTCTCAAAAATAAAATAAATTATATATATACATATATACTGTGAAATTAAAGAGTGAGATGGCAGTCCTGCTGCTCCCAAAGCTTCTGATAAAGTGGGTTTAGGATGGTCTCTTCTATCAGGAAACCTTATTATTTTTTAAATATTTATTTATTCCCTTTTGTTGCCCTTGTTGTTGTTATTGTTGTAGTTATTATTGTTGTTGTTGTTGGATAGGACAGAGAGAAATGGAGAGAGGAGGGGAAGACAGAGAGGGGGAGAGACACCTGCAGACCTGCTTCACCGCCTATGAAGCGACTCCCCTGCAGGTGGGGAGCTGGGAGCTCGAACCGGGATCCTTAAGCTGGTCCTTGCTCTTTGTGCCATGTGCGCTTAACCCGCTGCACTACTGTCTGACTCCCAGGAAACCTTATTAATGGAGTCTGTGGCTTGACTATCTGAAAGACTCTGCTGGCATCTTGCTGCTCATCATGACCCCCAAGAAGGGACCAGAACCAAAATTTGTTTTGGGGGTGCAGAGGTGGGAATTCTGGCTTCTGTAATTGCTTTCTCCTCTGGACCTGGACGTTGGCAGGTTGGCCCACACCAAAGATTTAATTTTTTGATTAAAGAGAAAAAGAAAGAACCAGAGTATCATTCTGCCCCACGCAATGCAGGGGATAGAACTTGGGACCTCACTCATTACTGTATAAGTCAAGACACTTTAGCCACTGTGCCACCTCCTTTGCTACATTGGAAGATAGTATTAGAAAGAAACATCGTGATTGGTTAATGTAGATCTGCCACTGTGGTTTCAGAATTGAAGTGTGTCCTGGGGAATGTTATGCATGTACAAACTATTGTATTTACTGTTGAATGTAAAACATTAATTCCCCAATAAACAAATAAATAAATAAATAATAAAAAAAGAATTGAAGTGTGTCTTCATGGACCCCCAAGCATTTCTTCTGCCCATCTTTCTTTTTTTTCCTTAAAATTTAATATGCGTCACTATTTTGACTCTGAGGTATTTGGGAAAGTTCAAGGAAATGGTTGACAATGCTATCTTCTCAAGTAATTCTGTGAAACTGAGTGAAATCTTTGTGAGCTTGGTAATTATTAGCTTCTTCTAATATACATATTTCTAAGTTTATTTTTTTCTTGAAAGTATTTGGTTTTTTACAGAAATTTATTATCTTTATTTAGTGGATAGAGACAACTAGAAACTGAAAGGGAAGGAGATGATAGAGAGAGGGAGAAAGACAGAGAGACACTTGCAACACTGCTTCACCATTCGCAAAGCTTTCTACCTGAAGGTGGGGACTAGGGTTTTCGAACCTGGGTCCTTGCATATTGTAACATGTGTGCTCAACCAAATGCACCACCACACGGCCCCTCAATTTCTGTCTTTAGCCAATAAATTAAAGTTATCACCAAGCATTTCTGTTATCCAGAGGATGCAAGAGTTTGCCTAATCACATGGCCCTACTATTAACCTTTCCAGTGCAAGCTTTTTGATCTATTTTAGGATTTTTATTTTGAGACAGAGATGCAGAGAGAAGTGAAAGAGATAATACTAAGGGGCCAGCTGTTGGTGGTGGTGCACTTGGTTAAGCTCACACATTAAAGTACACAAGGATCCAGGTTCAAGGCCTTGGTCCCCACCTGCAGGGGAAAGCTTCATGGATGGTTAAGCAGTGCTGCAGGTGTCTTTCTCCCTCTCTACTTACTTCCCCCTCCCCTTTCAGTTTCTCTGTCTCTTATCCAATAATGAAATACATATTATTATATATAAATATATTATATAATATATTAATATATATTAACAGCATTGAAGCTCCTTTTTTCCCTTCTTTAACCACAGCTCTGCTCAGGTCTGGTGGTGCTGGGGATTAAACCTGGGACCTTGAAGCCTCAAAGTATAAAAGTATTTTACACAACCATTATGCTGTCTTCCAAGCCCTGAAGCTTCCTTTAGGTTGGTAGGTTTTTTAAGAGCTGGGCTCCAATCTGAGATTTACACATGGTGTCTTCTGTAATGGGGCTTTCTTATTTATTTTGCCTCCAGGGATATCGCAGGGGCTCAGGGCCTACTCTAGGAATCCACTGCTCCTGTGGCCATGTTTTTGATTCTTTTTTTTTTTGTGATAGGAGAGAAATTGAGAGGGGAGGGGAAATAGAGAGGGAGAGAGACAGAGAGACACCAACAAACCTGCTTCAGCACTTGTGAAGTGATTCCCCTGCAGATGGGGAGCTGGGGACTTGAACTGGCATCCCTGTGCAGTCCTTGAGCTTTGTACTATGTGCACCTAACCCAGTGCACCATCGCCCAGTCCCATTATTATTATTATTATTATTATTATTATTATTATTATTTTGCCACCAGGGTCATTGCCCGGCTCGGTGCCTGCACCATGAATCCACTGCTCCTGGAGACCATTTTTTCCCCCTTTTGTTGCCCTTTTTTTTAAATCATTGTTGTGGTTATTATTATTGTTGTTGTTGTTGCTGTCATTGGATAAGACAGAGAGAAATGGAGAGAGGGGAAGATAGAGAGGGGGAGAGAAAGATAAGACACCTGCAGACCTGCTTCACCGCCTATGAAGCGACTCCCCTGCAGTTGGGGAGCCGGTGGCTTGAACTGGGGATCCTTACACCAGTCCTTGCGCTTTGCGCCACGTGTGCTTAACCCGCTGTGCTACCACCCAACTCCCTATTATTATTTTTTTATAAAACACTTCATTTATTGGTCTTTTGGGGAAAGAATTAGATTCATCAGCAGTGTACTACAACTGAACCATTAATCTTGTGGCTTCGTCAATATTAGCTAGCTCATTTTTGTGACACTTCTATGGAACCAACTGTTTCTGCTGAGGTTCAAAAGAAAAGAAATGTTGAGAAATGTGCAAGTTCCTTTTGTTTATCTAGAAACACTCTTGTCAACCTTTTCATTATTCATTATCCCTTTAAGATTAGTGGTAACTGGTTTTGATTTGTTTTAGCTTTTAGTTTTTTTTTTTTTTTTTGGCTGGCTATGTGAAATATACTCTTGGGCTTTTGTACTCTTCGTTTGTTCTTGGCCATTCTCTCTCTCACCAGTCCTTCTGTACTGTTGCAAAGCTGCTTAAGACCCAGGTGACGGCATTAGCTCAGGCTTCATGAAGTATAATGGGGCTTTAGATGTGGACAGAGCAGAACTCAGGTTTGTTAGAACAAGTTACCAAATCACAGTGGTGAACATATGCCCATGCCCTGTGCCAGCAAAAACATCAAGCAATCGCCACAAGACAAAGTGAATCCAAAAATATGTAAATGTTCTGCACTGGGAGAACTTACCTCAACTGTTTCTGGGTATTAGTCCTTTTCTATTAACTCCTCCTACTTTCCTACTTCATAAAACTAAAGGCATGAAGGAGGACCTCTACTTGGAGAGCTATGCGCTCTTGATTTGTCTCTTCTTAAGAACTTTTACTACAGACAATTTTTTATTAAAAAACAGGCCATGAGGTTCTGGGTAGTAGCGCACTGGGTAAAGTGCACATAGTGCAAAGCACAAGGATTCCAGTTCCAGCCCTTGGCTCTCCACCTATAGAGGGGTTGATTCACAAGTGGTGAAGCAGGTCTACAGTTATCTATCATCTCTCCCCTTCTCTGTCTTCCCCTCCTCTCTCAATTTCTCTCTGTCCTACCCAATAATAACAATAGTAGCATCAACAACAGTGGAAAAAAAGATGACCGCCAAGACCAGTGGATTTGTAGTGCAGGCACAAAGCCCCAGCGGTAACCCTGGAGTCAAAACCAAAACAAAAAACAAACAGAAAAACAGACCATGGAAAGTCAAGTCTTGGGAACCTGTACTAATAAGCTCTAGAAAAAGCACAGGAATCTGAAATCAAGAAAATATTTTGAAAGGCTTATTTTACCTAGAGATTCCCCCTTCTATTCTAGCAATTGAACTGATTTTGTGTTTGCTGAGATCCCTACACTGGAGGAAGACACTGAAATCCACATCCTCTAATAGGACTACAGAGTACTAAGCAATGAAGAGCTGACTACAGTCTCTGCTTAAAATTCATTCAGTTTTTTTTTTTTTTTTTTGCAACTAGGTTACTGATCAACTCTATAACTTATGGTGGTGCTATGGGTTGAACCTGTGACCTCAGAGCCTCAAGCATGAAAATCTTTTGCATACCATTATATTGTTTCCTGTTGTATACTTTACATTGGGTTGTTCTAGCTCTCCCCCGCCAAGAAAATTGGATCAGTCTTGCTAATTTCGTGGGCCCGCTTGGCCCCACCCCAAAAGAACCCCGGGAGGGTTCCAGAGTTCCAGAGTTGGAGAGTTGGAGAGTTGCAGAGTTAGAGAGTGCTTGGCGCCGCCGCGGGGGGAAAGAGGCAGCAGAGTTCTGTTTGGTGATTAGTTTGTCTTAGTTTATGAATCGTTGTTCCTGAATAAAGAAATACAGCTTCCCTGCCCAGCCGTGTGTCTGGTCGTCTCTGTTACCCGCCCGTGAAGCTAGCCCGGCTAGCTCAGTCGCTAGAGCCACCGAATTTTAACAACAAATAGCGCCCAACGTGGGGCTGACCTGCGCATCTCTCAGATAAGTGAAGATAATTTGGCTACCTATGTACTATGGCCTTCTCTTCTGCTTGTGAAGAGATCTCCAAAGGCCTCTGCTCTTTCTTCACGAGACTGTTTTGCTGTTTCTGGAACATTTATCTCTTGACCACTCTGTGGTTTCCACTCACTCGGGCACACTCAGAACAGCCAGCGGGAAGAGCCAGCGGGTGGGAGGCAAGGCGCGGAGCTGCTGTTTCCACCTGGTTAAACAGCCAGCCAGCCGGCTGCGCCCAGACAACCCCGTGCACCGCGCCCGCATCCCCGCAGCCCTGCAGCCCGCAGGAGGCCGATGCCACCACACAGGAGCCCGATGCCAACACGCTGGAGCCCAATGCCAACACGCAGGAGCCTGATGCCACCACGCAGGAGCCCAATGCCAGCACGCAGGCCAGCCCACAGGAGCCGGCTCTCCACTGCGTGGCGCAGGGCACTGGACGCGTGATCCCTCCACGCTGCTTGGCCACTGCGAGCAGGGCAGCAGATATGACAGGGCCATGGAACAGGGCAGCAGACATGGCAGGGCCATGGGGCAGGGCCGCGGCGGCCTATCATGGTCGCCACCCCTGGGCACCTCTGCCCGCGCCTTCTACAAGGCTGGCCTGCCCGCCCTCATGCTATGAATTCTGGAACGATTCTGGACCTCCCGGACCCCCGGGCTCCCTGCCGAAACTGGGCACACGAGATCTCCAGCTGCCGGTCCGGTCTGAAGGCAGACAAGCTGGAGTACGCAGAGATTTGTGCAGAGATCGCAACCTGCAATTCCTAGAAGTGAAGCTGCCCAAGAGACCACCACTGGACAACGCACCCCCCCCCCAACAACTAAGACAGTACATATCTAAATTCGTGTTTGAAATGACATGTCTTCGTAACAAAGGTTTCTCTCCTTGTACATTAATGACCATGTTTATGTGTATGTTTAAAGTTTGGTAAACAGTAACTTTAAGGCTAAATTCTTACTAGTCAAAGTTAAATGAAAAAGGCTTTCAACGTAATTCTCATAAAGATAAAATTAACTTACATTTAAAGTCTGAGGTAAAAATTAGTTAACAATCAATATATTTTAACTAAGTTGGTCTAAACAAAAGGTTAAATAGACTTGTTGATATGTAAAACTCTCCATTACCTTCTCTATTAGAAATGGTAGATCGCACAATGGCTATGCTAATTATTCTCATGCCTGAGGTTTTCTTTCCTGAGCACACGTTGGGTGTGTCTCCATCTTGAATGGGTGTAACAAAAGGTTAAAAAGACGTTGTTGATATGTAAAAGTCTCAAATTCCTTCTCTATTATAAATTTTAGATTGTGCTGTGGTTATGCTAATAAGAAGTTTTGTTTCATAGTAAGTAATTGCAGCCAGCTGCCTTTGGAACTCTAGGCTGTTCCCCGCCCCCATACAAATGCCTGTCGAGACAAGTACGCCCGCCAGAGGCAAGAAATGTTTTTTTAAGCTGATAAAGCTTTGCCCACAGAGGCAAAATATGGCCCCCTCAGGCCTTCCCTTGGCAGCACACTGGTTCTTGTTACTTGCTTACATGTTTCTCCATGTTTGTGCCAGTTTCTTTTTTTAAAAATGCCTGTACGATATAGGTTTCTGTTCACCCCACACCCTTGATACTGTAGTCATTTAGTTAAAAAGAAAAGGGGGAATTGTTGTATGCTTCACATTGGGTTGTTCTAGCTCTCCCCCGCCAAGAAAATTGGATCAGTCTTGCTAATTTCGTGGGCCCGCTTGGCCCCACCCCAAAAGAACCCCGGGAGGGTTCCAGAGTTCCAGAGTTGGAGAGTTGGAGAGTTGCAGAGTTAGAGAGTGCTTGGCGCCGCCGCGGGGGGAAAGAGGCAGCAGAGTTCTGTTTGGTGATTAGTTTGTCTTAGTTTATGAATCTTTGTTCCTGAATAAAGAAATACAGCTTCCCTGCCCAGCCGTGTGTCTGGTTGTCTCTGTTACCCGCCCGTGAAGCTAGCCCGGCTAGCTCAGTCGCTAGAGCCACCGAATTTTAACAACAGTTTCCCCAGCCCAAATTTTATGTATGTATTAAAGTTACTTCAAGTGGTCAGGGAGGTGGTGCAGTGGATAAAGCATTGGACTCTCAAGCATGAGGTCCTGAGTTCGATCCCTGACAGCACATGTACCAGAGTGATGTCTGTTTCTTTCTCTCTCTCCTCCTATCTTTTTCATTAATAAATAAATAAAATCTTTAAAAAATAAAGTTACTTCAAGTAGTTTTTGTATATTTTCTGGAAGGTTCCACTCCTCCACAACCACCAGCACCACTTGACTTTGGTTTGTGATGGTACTGGAGAAAGAATCTAGAAGCTCATAGCCTCAGGCACGAATGTTGTTTGGTATAACTATCATGCTACCATTTATTAGTCTTAAACTGCTAAATTAAAAACAGCAATTATAGGAAGTTGAGCGGTAGTGCATAAGGACATGTGTAAGGATCCCGGTTCGAGCCCTCGGCTCCGCACCTGCAGGGGAGATGCTTCACAGGCAGTGAAGTAGGTCTGTAGGTGTCTTTCTCTCCCCCTCTCTGTCTTCCCCTCCTCGCTCCACTTCTCTCTGTCCTATCCAACAATGACAACATCAATAACAACAACAATAATAACTATAAATCAACAATAAAAAACAAGGTCAACAAAAGGGAAAAATAAATAAATAAAATATAAAAAATTTAAAACCCCCCAGCAATTATAGTACCATTTATACTTTAAAATATAGTCAATTTTTGCAAAATTAATAAAGTAAAATACTAATATTTCAAGCATACACAGCCTGGGATAATCACAGAAGTATATTAAATATGGAGAGAATTTTTAATATAGCAAACATTTAGCAAATTTGTGATTTCTCTTTCCTGGTCTTGAATCTTGGCTATTTTAGGACTGTTTTTCTTTTCTTTTGGATTCTATTAGATATTTAATTTTTTTTTGATATTTACTTATTTATTTATTGGCTAGAGACAGCCAGAAATCGAGAGGGAAGTAGGTGACAGAGAAGGAGAGACAGAGAGACACCTGCAGCCCTGCTTCACCACTCATGAAGCTTCCCCCTGCAGGTGGGGACTGGGGATTTGAACCTGGGTTCTTGCACATTCTCACAGTTATGCTCAACCAGATGCCCCACCACTTGTTCCTGATTCTGTCCTTTATAATTTCTTTCTTTTTTTTTTGCCTCCGAGGTTATCGCTGCTACAAATCCACTGCTCCTGGAGGCCATTTTTCCCCTTTTGTTGCCCTTGTTGTTTATTGTTGTTGTTATTATTGTTGTTGTTGTTGTTGCTGGATAGGACAGAAAGAAATCGAGAAAGGAGAGGAAGAGAGGGAGGAAGAAAGATAGACACCTGCAGACCTGCTTCACTTCCTGTGAAGCGACCTGGGGGCTTGGCTCGGGATCCTTACTCAAGTCCTTGTGCTTCGTGCCATGTGTGCTTAACCCGCTGTGCTACCATTCACCTGTCGTCCTTTCTAATTTCATACTACCACAAGTAACTTGCTTTCTCAAATTACAAAAAAAATGGCCATCTGATGTTTCATCACAATCAGCCAAAAATTTAGAAGAACCCAGTTTTTGAAGCACATAGTTACACGTGACAGAAACTTTGGTGATGCTGCTGGCAGTTAATGAGCTGTGATCCTCCCCCCTTTCTTGTAACATAATAAATTTTGTTTAAGTTCTCAAGAAACAAACTGACTTCAGCCTTTTATTGTATTCTGTTGGCGGTAAATGGTTACAGAACCTCGGCATCACAGATCACTCTCCCCATAGAGCGCAGAGGAGAATGCGGTATAATCCAGGGCGCCGGGCACGCTGCCTGGGCCCGAGTAGGCGGGCATCCTCTTGATACAGTACTGAGCCTGGTCTGGGGGCAGCTCTCGGCGCAGCTCTTCAGCCAGGATGTAAGGCTGGAAAATACACAGATGGTCACAAAATCAGTTGCAGCAAACAGGAGAACACAGAAGTTTATTTTTCAATTTAATTAAAAAAAATTCTTTTTAATTATCTTTATTTGGATACACAGTCAGAAGTCAAGAGGGATAGGGGAGATAGAGAGGGAGAGAGAGAGAGACACCTGCAGCACTGCTTCACCATTCACAAAGCTTTCCCCCTGCAGGTGGGGGCTGGGGGCTTGAACCTGGGTCCTTGTGCATTGTAACTGGTGCGCTACCACCCGGCCCCTTTAATTTTATTATTATTAGATAGGACAGAGAAATTGAGAGAGGAGGAAGAGATAGGAAGGAAGAAAGAAAGGAAGGAAGGGAGGGAGGGAGGGAGGGAGGGAGGGAGGGAGGAAGGAAGGAAGGAAGGAAGGAAGGAAGGAAAGAAGGAAAGATGGAAGGAAGGGAGAAAAACACCTGCAGACCTGCATCACCACTTATGAAGTGAGCCCCTCTGCAGTCGTTGTACTTTGTACTATGTGCACTTAACCCATTGTGCCACTGCCTGACCTCCATATAAGTTTCAAATACATGTTGGGAGTCGGGCTGTAGCGCAGCGGGTTAAGCACATGTGGTGCAAAGCACAAGGACCGGCATAAGGATCCCGGTTCGAACCCTGGCTCCCCACCTGCAGGGGAGTCGCTTCACAGGCAGTGAAGCAGGTCTGCAGGTGTCTATCTTTCTCTCCTCCTCTCTGTCTTCCCCTCCTCTCTCCATTTCTCTCTGTCCTATCCAACAACGACAACAACAATAATAACTACAACAATAAAACAACAAGGGCAACAAAAGGGAATAAATAAAATAAATAAATAAAATTTTTTTTTTAAATTAAAAAAAGTTTTAAATACATGTTGCTTGAATCTTGTTTACGTTTTTTTTTTATATACTTATTTATTGTGAGAAAAGAATAAAGTTTAGGGCTTCAGGCATGCAAGTTCTGTGCTCTAGTAGGCTTAGCTGCCTCTAATCTACTTGCTTAAATTTAAAAAGGATAAAGAGCAGAGCATCAAGTAGACTTTAGTATAAGTAACGCACAAAACACTGAGGTTTACTCATAACAACCTGTGTGCTGAGGAGATAGCTTAACAGTTACGCAAAAGACTTTCATTCCTGAGGCTATGAATTTCCAGGTTTAATTTCATAATGGAGGGACTAAGTGGTGGAATACCTGGTTGAGTGCACATGTTACAATGTGTAAGGACCCGGGTTCGAGCCCCCCGGTCCCCACCTGCAGAGGGAAAGTTTTGCGAGTGGTGAAGCAGGTTTGTAGGTGTCTCTTTTCCTCTCCCTCTCACAGTCTCCCCCATCTGCTTTCAATTTCTGGCTGTGTCTAACCAATGAAGATAATTAAAACAAAATCTATATGGGAGTTGGGCAGTAGCGCAAAGGGTTAAGCGCAGGTGGCATAAAGAGCAAGGACCGACGTAAGGATCCCGGTTCAAGCCCCCCAGCTCCCCACCTGCAGGGGAGTCACTTCACAGGTGGTGAAGCAAGTCTGCAGGTGTCTATCTTTCTCTCCCCCTCTCTCCATTTCTCTCTGTCCTATCCAACAATAAAAAGCAACAAAAAGGAATAAATAAACATTTGTCAGGGGTAGATAGCATAATGATTATGCAAAGAGACTCTCATGCCTGAGATTCCAAAGTCCCAGGTTCAGTCCCCTGCACCACCAAAAGCCAGAGCTGAGCAGTGCTCTGCTAACAAAAAAAAAAGTGCATTATTGTTTTATTTTAAATTTTTTAAATTATTTATTTTCCCTTTTGTTGCCCTTGGTTTTTACTGTTGTTGTAGTTATTATTGTTGTTGTTATTGATGTCATCCTTGTTAGATAGGACAGAGAGAAATGGAAAGAGCAGGGAAAGATAGAGAGGGCGAGAGAAAGATAGACACCTACGGACCTGCTTCACCGCTTGTGAAGCGACTCCCCTGCAGGTGGGGAGGTGGGGGCTTGAACCGGGATCCTTAAGCTGGTCTTTGTGCTTTGCGCCATGTGTGCTTAACCTGCTGCACTACCACCGGACTCCCCACTATCTTTTTTCAATCCCACCGCACTACGACTCATAATTGATCAGTGCTAATAATGATGATGATGATGATAAATTTCATATCAGAAAGGTGAGGGGAGTGGTCTGGGACGTGGCACAGTGGATAAAGCACTGGGCTTTTTTTTTTTTTTTTTTTAAGATTTTTATTTATTTATTAATGAGAAACATAGGAGGAGAGAGAAAGAGCCAGATATCACTCTGGTACATGTGCTGCTGGGGACTGAACTCAGGACCTCATGCTTGAAAGTCTGATGCTTTATACACTGTGCCACCTCCTGGACCACAGCACTGGACTCTTAAGCAGGAGGTCCTGAGTTTAATCCCTGGCAGCACATGTACCAGAATGATGTCTAGTTCTTTTTCTCTCTCTCTTCCTATGTTTCTCATTAATAAATAAAATATGAAAAAATAAAAAGAAAGGTGAGGGGGAACTTGGCTTAAATAATTCACTTGAGAACATAGGGATATTTAACATGGTATAATCAACTTTTTTTTTTTCTTTTGTCAGAGGGTGAGACATAGAGAGGCTAAGAGAGAAAGAGAGATAGCTCCAGTACTATTCTACTGCTCATAAAACTCTCTGCCTGCAGGTAGGGACCAAGAGTTTGACCTTAAGTTTTTTCACATGGTAACATGTGAGTCACTATCTGCCTCCCTTGTTCTTCTGTTTGCTTTAAACTTTTTTTTTTAATTTTAAAGTATTTATTTATTTATTTATTTTTGTGACAGATGCAGAGAGAGAAAGACACAGAGAGAAACACCAGAGCCCTGCTCAGCTCTGGCTTATGGTGGTGCGGGGCAGTGAACCTGGGACTGTGGAGCCTCAGGCATGAGAGTCTGTTTGCGTAACCATTATGCTATCTACTCCCACCCTTGTTTTGTTTTTAAGATATGTGACACATGCTTTAAGAAAATAGAGTCAGGACTAGGTGATATTTCACCAGGTAGAAAACAGAAATAGCCATGTGCAAGGATCCAGCACCACATGGGAACACCTGCACTATCGCAGGTACTGTAGTGTCTCCTTACTTTCTTTTTTAAAATTAATTAAGTTACTTATTAATGAGAGGGATAGGAGGACAGAGAGAGAGAAAGAGCCAGACATCACTCAGCTACATGTGCTTCTGGGGATCGAACTCAGGACCTCATGTTTGAGAGTCCAACACTTTATTCACTGTGCCATGTGTTTCCTTACTGTCTCTCTCCTGTTTTTATCTGAAATTAAAAGGATTTAAAAAAAAAAATCTGCTGACAGTGTAAACTTCCTGGTGGGAGGGGATGGGGGGAGAGGAAATGGGTTAATTTTTTCGTATTCAGTTTATCAAAACATGCTGCAATTTAGGGTAGGGATTGGGGGTGGGGGTGTTGATTAGTCATGGTTGACTATCTCCTCACATCTGTTGGGCTACCTCCCTTTCCCCTCCACCCCCATAATAAAAGCTTCCTTTTAAAAACAAACATTCCTTTTAAGATAATCCTGTCTGATTTTTTTTTTATTCCCTTTTGTGGCCCTTATTGTTTTATTATTGTAATTACTATTATTGTCATTGTTGTTGGATAGGACAAAGAGAAATGGAGAGAGGAGGGGAAGAGAGAGGGAGAGAAACACCTGCAGACCTGCTTCACGGCCTGTGAAGTGATTCCCCTGTAGGTGGGGAGCTGGGGGCTTGAACTGGGATCCTTATGCTGCTTCTTGCACTTTGCACCACCTGTGCTTAACCCGCTGTGTTACCGCTCAACTCCCATCTTGTCTGTTTTAAGGTAATAAGCAAGGCTTTGTTGATATATGCACCCTGACTTCCTTTCTCTTCTTAGAGCACAGAATAAATTAATGATGTCCCAGACCCAAATTTATGTAGGCTGAGGTATTTTTATTGTGTGAGGAATGAGATTCAAAAGTGTTGAACTTGGGGCCAGAGAGGTAGCCCAGTAGGTCAGGTATATGCCTCTCTGTGCATGCTGCTCAGTCTGGAGTCCTGGTGCCACATGGGAGGCGCTATGGCATTGGAAGAAGTTCCAGCGCTGTGGTCTTTATCTCTCCTTCCCTATCTTTCTCTTTCTGTCATGTATGCATGAGGCCCTGGCTCTGAAAAAAAAAATCTAAATTTGCAATCAAACTTTTACATTTCTAGTCTACATGTAATAAATAGAAAGCTTCGATTTTTGAAGTAACTGAGTAGCTACAATGAACCTTGCTTCAGGGACAGGGAGCAGAAGTCAGTACCATCAAGCACAGAAAGTTCTTGGCTGGGGGCTGGGCAGTGATGCACCTGGTTAAGTGCACACAGTACGAACCACAAGGGTAGGCACAGATCCTGGTTTGAGCCCCCAGCTTCCCACCTGCAGGGGGGTTGCTTCACAGGTAGTGAAGCAGGTCTGCAGGTGTATATCTTTCTCTCCCTCTATCTTCCCTTCCTCTTTCAATTTCTGTCCTAACTTAAAAAAAAAAAAAAAAAAGTCTCCAAAAGTTGTAGTGCCTTCTTCTTCTAGCGTTGCCAGTCAACAGGTCAGGTTGAAAGCTGTCAGGAGCTGCTTGTTACTGGCTTTGAAAGTGACTGGGATCCATGTGGATTCAGTCGGCTAGGAAGGATCGTCAGTTTCCCCAATGAATGGGTACTCACGGGATGCACCACGGGAAGGTCGATCCAATGCATCTTGTAGTGCCAAGCCCCAAGAAAGATTCTTTCTTCCTTTCTCTCTATCTTTCTTTTCTTTTCTTTTTTTTTTCCGGTGTGCTCTTTTTCTCTCCCTTTCTCTTTCCTTCCTTCCTTCCTTCTTTCCTTCCTAAGATTTATTCATGAAAAGCATAGGAGGAGAGAGAAAGAAAAAGAACCAGATAACACTCTGGAAAATGCTGGGGACTGAACTCAGGACCTCACAATGTTCAATGCTGTATTCACTGCGCCACCTGCTGGACCACTATGGTTTCTTCTTCTCCTTCTCCTTCTCCTCCTCCTTCCTTTGTATCTATCTATCTATCTATCTATCTATCTATTTTCCCTTTTGTTGCCCTTGTTGTTTTTTATTGTTGTAGTTTTTGGTTTCTTCTTTTTGAACCAAACCTACCAACCTGGAATGCAAAATGATGTTGAACCAGTAAAAAAAAAAAAAAAAAAAATCACACAAAAATTCTATAAAATCACACTCTTGCTTCCTTCTAGAAGTCCCAAGTGCAAATGCCAGGCATAAAATGTCTGCACAGGACATTTTAACATAGTAACGTTTATGCACTGTTCTCTGAATTCAATCCCCATGTGGCACAATGTGGTTAGTAGCAAACTGGCTTTCACTTGGAATATGGTTTCTTTTTTTTAATGTTTTAAAAATTATTTATTTATTAGATAGAGACAGAGAAATTGAGGGGAAGGAGAGAGACACCTGCAGGCCTGCTTCACCACTCATGAAGCAGGGGACCAGAGGCTTGAACCTGGGTCCTTGTGTACTGTAATGTGATTGCTTAACTAGGTGCATCACCATCTGGCCCCTGGTTCCCTCCCCCGCATTTTTTTTTTTTTTTTTTTTTTTTACTTTCTGCTCTCTCTCTTCTTCCCCTTCCCTACAAGGATTTAAGCCTAGGATCTTGCAGGATCAGGTATGAAAGTCTTTTTGCATATCCATTATGCTATTTATTTATTTATTTATTATTTATTTGCTAGGACAGAGAGAAATTGGGGGAGGAGGCTCAAACCTGGGTCCTTGAGCTTGGTAGCATTTGTGCTTAACCGCGTCTACTACCACCTGGCCCCCTATTATGCTTATCTCCAAAGCCTCTTGCTGTTTGCTTTATTATTATTATTATTTATTTATTTATTTACCAAAGCACTGCTCAACTGTGGCTTATGGTGGTGCAAGGGATTGAACCCAGGACTCTGGAGCTTCAGGCATTAGAGTATCAACATAACCATTAAGCTATTTCCCCTGCATTCCTATTGGATTTGAAAAGTCATTTTTTTATTTGCTTGTCTTAGAAGAATGGATTGGACTATTGCACAAGCAGAAGACAATCTGTCAGTGCAGACCTTATCGGAAGCCAGGATGCGGAAGGAGGCGATGACCTGCTCAGCTGTGTCTGTGTCGGCCGTTTCTCTGGTCATGAAATCGATGAAGGACTGGAAGGTGACTGTGCCCTGTCCGTTGGGATCCACCAGGGTCATAATTCGGGCGAACTCGGCTTCACCCTGAGGAAAAGTGACAAAGAAACTTTTACTTCAACAATAAACAGACAAGTTCCTTCCTGTTTAAGACCTTAATGATGTGGTCCGGAAGGTGGCACCGTGGATAAAGCATTGGACTCTCAAGCATGAGGTCTTGAGTTCAATCTCAAAAAGCATGTGTACCAGAGTGATGTCTAGTTCTTTCTTTCTCTCCTACCTTTCTCATAAATGAATAAATAAAAATATTAAAAAATATTTATTTAAAAAAAAGAACTTAATGATCCTGGGTCTATGCTCCCAGAGGGATAAAGAACAGGAAAGCTGGGAGTTGGGCGGTAGAGCAGCGGGTTAAGCGCACGTGGTGCAAAGTGCAAGGACCAGCTTAAGGATCCTGGTTCAAGCCCCTGGCTCTCCACCTGCAGTGGAGTCACTTCACAAGCAGTGAAGCAGGTCTGCAGGTGTCTATCTTCCTCTCCCCCTCTGTCCCCCTCCTCTCTCCATTTCTCTCTGTCCTATCCAATAATGACAACATCAATAACAATAATATCTACAACAATAAAACAAGGGCTACTCCTCCCTTATAATCCATAACAGTTTTTCTAAGGTTGCAGATATGGGTTAACTATTATTTCTACAACTATTTATCTATGTTTATATGAATTTTTCTTTTTTTCTTTAGTTTTATTTATTCATGAGAATAAATAAAAATTCATGTGTATAACTTTGTTCATAGCAGCACAATTTGTAATAGCCAAAACCTGGAAGCAACCCAGGTGTCCAACAACAGATGAGTGGCTGAGCAAGTTGTGGTATATAAACATAATGGAATACTACTCAGCTATTAAAAATGGTGATTTCACTGTTTTCAGCCCATCTTGGATGAAGTTTAAAGAAATCATGTTACATGAAATAAGTCAGAAACAGAAGGATGAATATGGGATGATCTCACTCACAGGTAGAAGTTGAAAAACAAGATCAGAAGAGAAAACACAAGTAGAACCTGAACTGGAGTTGATGTATTATACACCAAAGTAAAAGACTCTAGGGTGGGTGGGGGTAGGGTGAGAGTACAGGTCCTGGAAAAGGCTGACAGATGACCTAGTGGGGGTTGTATTGTTATGTGGAAAACTGAGAAATGTTATGCATGTAAAAACTATTGTATTTACTGTTGACTGTAAAACATTAATCCCCCAATAAAGAAATATAAAAAAATAAAATATAATAAAAAAATCATCTCTCCAGTCCAGGAGAAATTATTTTAAAAAATCACCAACATATTAAAAGATATTGAACTGTACACTTTAATTTCTTTTTCCTTTCTCCCTTTGTTACTGATGGGGTTTGTTGCCTATGTGACACCACCGTTCCTGGTGACCATTCGACCCCCCCCCCCCCACGTTTTTTTCTTGACAGAGGATGAGAGATAGAGGGAGAGACAGAGAGCAGGAGAGACACTTGCAACACTGCTCCACCCCTTGTGCTCCACCACCCCTCGTACAGATGAACACCAGAGCCTTGGGCCACCCAAAGGTAACTTGTGTGCTCTACCGGGTATGCCATTCCCAGCCCTGATGTGTACATTTTTAAATCTTTATTCACTGGATAGGCACAGCCATAAATCGAGAGGGAAGGGGGAGATAAAGAGGGTGAGAGACAGAGAGACACCTGTCATACTGCTTCACCACTTGCAAAACTTTTCCTCTGCAGGTGGGGACTGGGGGCTTGAACCTGGGCCCTTTTGCACTGTAACACACACACGCTCACCAGATGCACCACCACCTGGCTCCGCTACTTTTAGACAGTAGCAGGCAACGCTTCAAAAATATTATTCTACATGGTGAAAAGTGAACCAATCCCAAGTGTGCTCTCATACTTTAAGTCAGTCATCCTTATCAGACAAATCCCATCCCAGTAAAATGTCAGCTTCTATCTTACCAAATCATAACCCATGGAAATCAAGCAGGCTCTGAAATCCTCATGATCCATCAGGCCATTCTTCCTCTGCCAATAAATACAAAAGTGAGAGAAAGAGAGAGAGAAGGTGAGAATCAGGCAAGGTAAGCAACTCTACCAAAGTAAACTAAATCCAGTAAGAAAAAGGCCACTTGGAGCTCTGCCAAGAAGACAGTGAAAGTTCTCCCTTGGGGTTTAGAAAAGGACAGTATAACAACAGGTGACAACCAAAAAGATTTTTTTACTAATATTTATTTATCCCCATTTGTTGCCCTTGTTCTTTTATTGTTGTAGTTATTATTGTGGTTGTTACTGATGTCGTCGTTGTTGGACAGGACAGAGAGAAATGGAGAGGGGAGGGGAAGCCAGAGAGGGGGAGAGAAAGACACCTGCAGACCTGCTTCACCACTTGTGATGCCCTGCAGGTGGGGAGCCAAGGACTCGAACCGGGATCCTTATGCCGGTCCTTGAGCTTTGCACCACATGCGCTTAACCTGCTGCGCTACCACCTGACTCCCCCAAAATGATTTCTTAAGAATAAAATAGAGGGAGCCAGGCGGTGGCGCAGCCAGTTGAGTGCACGTGGCGCAAAGCACAAGGACCAGCGTAAGGATCCCAGTTTGAACCCCCGGCTCCCACCTGCAGGGGAGTCGCTTCACAGGTGGTGAAGCAGGTCTGCAGGTGTTTATCTTTCTCTCTCCCTCTCTGTCTTCCTCAGCTCTCTTGATTTCTCTCTATCCTTTCCAACAACAACGACAGGAACGACGACGACAACAACAAAGACAATGATAAGCAAGGGCAACAAAAAGGGGGAAAAAAACAGTAATAATAAAAAAAAAAGAACAAAGTAGAGTGTGTGACCTGGGAGGTGGTACAGTAGATAAAGTTTTGGACCAGCAAGCATGAAATCCTGACTTCAATCCCCAGCATCACTTGTCCCAGAGCAATGCTCTGGTTCCTTCTCATTGGTAAATAAATCTTTACTAAAATCCCCTTAAAGGTGTCAGCATTCCTAGTGTAATGCACCAAAATAAAAGACTCTGGGGTGGGTAGGGAAGAGAGTTCAGGTCCTGGAACAGGTTGGCAGAAGACCTAGTAGGGGTTGTACTGTCATGTGGAAAACTGGAAAATGTTATGCATGTACAAACTATTGTATTTACTGTCGACCGTAAAACATTAATCCCCCAGTGAAGAAATAATTAAAGAAGAAAGACCTCAGCATTCCTAGAATTCAAACAAATGGAAAGTCACCCTCACAGACTCTCAGGCCTGCAGAATGACTCATCCTAACATAAACTCAGCCTTCCCGAGAAGATGGTCTGAGAGAATGCTGCTACCCAGTCAAGAAAATGTCAGGTGAGGGGCAGAGACCCAAATTCTACTGAAAATAATGTTTTTTCACATAAGGCCATAGATATGAAAAAAGTATAAGGCAGCACTGAAGATTTTCCTGAAGGCTCTGAGAGGACAACTCAGATTCAAGCATCACTGCAATTTTAAAAAAATATTTATTTATTTATTTTTCCTTTTGTTGCCCTTGTTTTTTTTTATTGTTGTAGTTTTTATTGTTGTTGCTGATGTCACTGTTGTTGGATAGGGCAGAGAGAAATAGAGAGAGGAGGGGAAGACAGAGAGGGGAAGAGAAAGACAGACACCAGCAGACCTGCTTCGCCACTTGTGAAGTGACTCCCCTACAGCTGGGGAGCCGGGGACTCGAACCGGGATCCTTACGCGGGTCCTTGCACTTTGCACCACGTGCGCTTAACCCATTGCGCTATCACCCGACTCCTCATCACTGCAAATTTAAAGGGGGCTGGGCAGTGGTGTACCTGGATAAGTGCATGTGTTACAATGTGCAAAGATCCAGGTTCAAACCCCAAGTCCCCACCTACAGGGGGAAAAGTTTCAAGAGCAGTGAAGCAGTGCTGTAGGTGTCTCCCTCTCTTTTCATTTAATTTTTTGTTATTTTTAAATATTTATTTATTTATTGGATAGAAACAGAAATTGAGAGGGAAAGGAGAGATAGGGAGAAAAGAGAGACACCTGCATTACTCCTTTACCCTTTGCAACCTTCCTCCCTGCAGCTGGGGACCAACGGCTTGAACTCAGGTCGTTGTGCACTGTAGCATGTGCACTCAACCAGAGGCCCCACCACTTGGCCTCTCTATCTCCCCATTCCCTCCCAATATCTCTTTGTCTTTATCCAATAAATATAATAAAAAGTATCAAAAATTAAAGATAAGAAAATACTTTAGCAGGTAGATAGCATAATGATTATGCAAAGAGACTCTCATACCTAAGGCTCCAAGCCCCAGGTTCAATCCCCAGCACTACCACAAGCTAGAGATAAGCAGTGCTCTGGGAAGGAAAAAAAATGCTTTAGAGCTTGGGATACTGTTCAGTGGCAGAACTTTACATAGACGAGGCCCTGAATTTGATATCCTTAGCATGTCCACTACCAAAAAGCTATTGAGGAAGCTAATAGTTAAATAGAAGATCATTATTATTATTGTTGTTATTTTATCAAAGCACTGCTGAGCTCTGGCATCAGCATGCTAGGGTCTGAAATGGGGGACTTTTTCAGCCTCAGGCATGAAAGTCTTTTCACATAACCATATGCTATCTCCCTAGCACTACAAAGTTATTTCTCTCTTCCTTCCTTCATTATTATTTTATTGACACCAGAGTTATCACTGGGCCTTGGTGCCTAGCATTCCTGGTGGCCACTTTTCCCCTTTCCTTTATTTGATAGGCCAGAGAGAAATGGAAAAACTAGGGGGAGTTTGATAGAGAAAAGGAGTGAGAGAGAGAGACAGACACCTGCAGTACTTGCTTCACCACTCATGGCTTATGATGGTTCTGGGGATTGAACCTGGGATCTTGGAACCTCAGACATGAGGGTCTTCTTGCATAACCATTATGCTATCTCCCTAGCCCTCAGATCAATTTTCATCTTCCCTTTCCTCTAGCTCTTAAATCATGCTACAGTCGGCGGCCAGATGTCTATCTCAATCCACCTCAGCTCTAGCCTCTTTTCTTCATGCCTGCAGCTCCTGGCCCACAGCCCAGAGGTTCATACTTTCCTATTCTCACTTCTCCATGAGTCTCCAGTCTGACCTTTAGGTTCCCTTTCCCTTTCCCTCTCTCCCCGCTCCATTTTACCCACAGCTGCCAGTCACATTTTTTTTTTTTTTAAAAGCACAGCTTTGATCATGTTACACTTGTGTTCTAGAACATTCAGTAAGTACTCCTCAGGTCATAGCCTCTGCTCCCAGCTGTTTCTATTTTTACTTTTTCATGAGATGATAAGACAAAGTGGATCCATAGCCTTCACACCTCTCCCCCACTTTCTCAAACAAACTTTGTCCCCCCTCTTGATATCGAATACCTAATATTTAAGCAAGTGTTTAAACTTGGCATGTTTCACACAGTCCTCCTCTAGACTTTTTTTTTTCCCCTACAAAATTTAGTCATTATCTTGGATTGAAATAAATGTGCTTTTTGTGAGAAATGTTCTCTAAGAAAGCCTGAAGGGACAGTGATCAGTTATAGAGACAAGGATCAGTTATTTTACTCTATAGGGTAAAAAAAATTGACTTGAAATTCAATGAATGAAATCTGGGCTATATAAGAGCTTTTTTTTTTTTTTTTTTTACCCCCACAGGGAAAAAAAAAACGTGTGTTGAAGTTATGCTAATGTCAAGGGGCGAAGGGTAGATAGCATAATGGTTATGCAAACAGACTCTCATGCCTGAGGCTCTAAAGTCCAGGTTCAATCCCCTTCACCACCATAAACCAGAGCTGAACAGTGCTCTGGTTAAAAAAAAAAAAAAAGTTATGCTAATATCAACATATAATTCTTTACTTATGCCTTAGTTTTCTGTCTAAAAATGTACCTGAACTCAGATCCGGTTGGCCTAGCCCAAGGCATGTCAAAAGTAATATATCTGTAAGTCTTAATAGGGTCTGATATAAAGTGATGGGATTATCTATTTTGTGAATCTTCAGCAAATGGAATGTGGTCTTAAAAACCACTTTAGTCATATGACAAATACATTGGGAATTTTTCATATAAATACTTGATTGCATGCAATATTATTTAAAGCAAAATACGGGGGTTGGGCAGTAGCATATCAGGTTAAAGTGCACTTGATGCAAAGCGCCGGGACCAGCCGTGGGGATCCTAATTTGAGCCCCTGGCTCCCCACCTGCAGGGGAGTCACTTCACAGACTATGAGGCAGGTCTGCAGGTGTCTATCTTTCTCTCCTCCTCTCTGTTTTCCCCTCCTCTCTCGATTTCTCTCTGTCCTATCCAACAATGAATGACATCAATGACAACAATGATAACCATAACAAGGCTACAACAAGGGTAGCAAAAGGGAAAAAAAATGGCCTCCAGGAGCACAAATACATTTGAAAATATCCCCAGCATTGCCTTTCAGGTAGCCAGAGGGAGAGAAGTACCCTGTCAAAGTGGTTGAAGGAGGCCCTGAACTCATTCATCTGCTCCTGGGTGATGCCCTTTGCGTCCCTCGTCAGGATCTGGGTCTCCACTTCATTGATGGTTCTAGCGATAGTTGTCAGCAGCAGCTCCCATCCGACACGAATGTGCTACCAAGGAAAGAGGGAAACGATCAGCTCTAGGCTTTTTGACCACATCAGCCTTGCTTCCTCATAGTCATAAAAAGGTCAGTCAGTCCAAAGGGAGATAATTAGGGCTTATTCTCTAAGCATTCCTGAATCCTGACTTTTTTGTTGTTGTTGTTGCCAAATTCGATAGTGCTGAGTTCTCTTTATAGTGACAACTGGCACTTTGTAGATGGCCTGTACAATGCCTCATCAATTTGTCACTAGAGATATCTTTCCATTTACCAAGTAGCAGAATGGGCCACAGATTACACTTAATTATAGCCAAGTGGAACCCAACTGGTAGAAATGTAACAGTCCAATTTCTGGAGCAGTACAAATCATTGTTCGGATTATGAAAATGATGATGTGCACTAAGAATTACATAGTGCCTGTTATAATTTTTCAGGTTGACTGACAGGGGGAAAAAAGATCACAGTAATCCCTAACTTTTGTACTTGTACAACTTATCAGGAGACAGCCTGAGAAGGTGACATAGTCCTTGAAGTAATAGCAGCACAGGGCTGGCGGCCTGGCCCTGTACCTCCATGGTGTAGTTAGTGTGCTTGTTGTCAAAGACCAGGGCCTCCTGGATGAGCTGGTGATCTCCTTCCAGCTTGTCGATGTTGTTCTTGTAGTTAATGATGTTGTGTTCATACTGTTTCAGCTGATTCATCTGGTCTTCCAGGGCTCCTGTGATCTGGATGGAGCTCCGGGCAATCTCCTGATGGAGGCAAGGACAGGGGAGAGAAATAAGGCAGGTCAGCCTCTTAGGTAACTACCTGGAAGCCATCACTCCTGAATCTGCTTCAGATGCTCTACTGGCATTAGTTGGCAGGTAAGGTGACAACTGATTGTCTCAGGTGAAAGGGGAGAAAAGGGCAGTACCACAGATGAGACAAGTTCTAGTTCGACTCTGTCTAGAGAATAGGGGTGAGGAGGAATCAACCAAGATCCAAAACAACTAATAAAAGGGGATAAGAAATGAGAATGTCATGGGGGTTGGGCCATAACATAGTGGGTTAATTGCACATGGTGCAAAGTGCAAGGACTGGTGTTAAGGATCCTGGTTCGAGCCCCCAACTCCCCACCTGCAGGGAGGTCACTTCACAACGCAGTGAAGCAGGTCTGCAGGTGTCAGTCTTTATCTCCCCATCTCTGTCTTCCCCTCCTCTCTCCATTTCTCTCTTTGTCCTATCCAACAATGATGGCATCAACAACAACAACAATAACTACGAACTATGACAACAATTGAAAAAAAGGGCAACAAAAGGGAAATTTTTTTTGGAGGGGATTTAAAAAAAAAATGAGAATGTCAGTCTTCTTCCTGTGAGGATGGAGCTGGGTTAGAACTGCCATGTCCTGGAAGGTATGAACTGCATGAATAAAGCTGCCAGATAGGCCTCAGACCACTGGCAACTCCAATTGAGGGCAAAATAATTTTGTATATCTCTAGGTTTTCTCTCCTTATCATTAACATATTATTTCCAAAAGGAAATTTGAAACAAACAAACAAATAAACAGATAAATCCATAAGCGGCTCTTGGTTGTTCTCGGTGATGAAGTGAACCCAGATATTAGTGTCACTCAAAGATCACTTCTCCTTAAATCTTCTAATAATACAAAGTATTTGTAATGCTTCACGTGTGTTCCCCAGGGATGGGAGATTAAAAATCTAGGTTCTGCAGAGGCTAAACAAGGAGTAAGAAGTCAACCTGTTTCAAACAGTATTATTATTCGGTCACCTCAGGCACCAATTCTGAGGTTGGTGAAAAGCTCTCTAAAAGGCACCAACCTACCTCCATCTTGTTCTGGATCCAAGGCCCCACAGCATTTGCCTGTGCAGCAAATTGGCGCCGCAGACGCTCATTGGTGTGCTGGCGGGCTAGTTCCTCCTGCAGGGATTGATCCCGGATGGGCACCAGCTGCTTCACCTACCAGGGATCAAGGTTAACAAGGTTAGTGGACAGCTTTGGTCCAGGTGACATGACCCAGTTAGCACCTCAAGGAGTGCAAACAGAGACAGAGGGGTGGAGAGAGGGAGAAGAGGGGATGAAGGCAAAGTGGGAAGAGGAGAGAAAATTCCTACTCTAGGGACTAAAGGGGGAGTTCAGTTTAGCCTTTATCACGACTCAGTGCCAGCGAGTACTGCCAAAGACCAGGTACTGTGGCATCAGGGACACTGACCTTTCTTTCAGTCAGAGTCTCTGGGCCAGTAGTACTAAACTCAAGCACTACATCCAGAGTGCAGAGGAAGAAAACGAACACCTTTGTCTTCATTATCTCTAATTGGAAGTTAGCATTTCTGGGGACCGGGCGGTGGCACACTGGGTTAAGCGCACGTAGTAAAAAGTGCAAGGGTCCTGGTTTGAGCCCCTGGCTCCCCACCTGTGTGTGTGTGTGCGGGTCATTTCACAAAGCAGTGAAGCAGGTCTGCAGGTGTCTATCCTTCTCTATCTTCTCCCCTCTCAATTTCTCTCTGTCCTATCCAAAAAAAAAAAAAAAAGCCACAAAAGCAGTGGATTCATAGTGCAGCCCCCAGCGATAACCTTGGAGGCAAAAAAAAAAAAAAAAAAAAAAGAAAGTTAGTATTTCCTCTAGTTATAAATGTGGACAGCAGATTCACAGACGTATATAGACCAGGGCTTTGAGCCTGGGTCCTTAAGCACTCGAATATATATGCTCAACTGGGTGCCACCTAGCCCTCTGACATCAAGCACAAGACAAAGATGTCTACTCTCACCATGATGACTCAACATAATATTACTAATAAAAGCCTCGTCAGGGCAATAGGGGGAAAAATTGATTATCTACATTTTAACACTATGCTTCCTTCATAACTTCAAAATACATGTATGAGTATACAAATATTATTATCAAAAGGGATTCAAAGGACTGCCCACACTGCCAAACAGACCCTAAGACTAAGAAACTCTATTAAGTTCATGAGCTCAACTTTATATAACATCGGACCACAGCAAAGGATTGTATGTGGCCTATATGTCTTCTACTGCATCTGTGCTCTGCGGTTTCATGTCTTAAAATTTTTATTGATGATTTAATGGTAGCATTAAGATTATAATATAAGATCATAATATTACAGGGGTATAGTTCCACATCCTACCCGCCACAACAGTTAGGTACCATCACCATAGTTCTCAGAAAGTCTTAGAAATAGTTTGGTTACATTTATTTATTTATTTATTTTCTTGCAAGTTTATGAGCTTCAATTCCGCACATAAGTGAAACCATGTACAAGGTGTTTTTCACTTTCTTACTTATTTCACTAAGCAGAATCTACTCTAGATCCACTGGTTTTTGTCCCAAAGGACACAGTATCTTCTTTTAAAAATGCAACTTACATCTTAATGCTAGCTCTCTTTGAATCAACAGACAAAAGAGGTAACTGAGAAGTCTTTTTTGTCTCTTCTGCAAAACTACGGCTAAAGATATTATTACTCAATGTTTCTTTCACAGAAATGCATGTGGTCAATATGCTTTATAACATGGTGGCAGAAAAAAATCTGTTTCATTTAAAAAAAATAACAGACTCCCCTTTCCCCTGCAGAGGAAACTACTTAGCTGAGTATGTTTCTCTTTTTCACTATAGTGCAGAGTGGGGGTAGATAGCATAATGGTTATGCAAAGAGATTCTCATGCCTGAGGCTCCAAAGTCTGCGGTTCAATCCCCCACACCACCATAAACCAGAGCTGAGTAAAAATAAATAAATAAATAAAAATTAAAAAAAGAATAGTGCTAAATTTAAAGCTGAAATGCAATCACTAACTAGTGTCTCTTAGGTGAAAATCATTTTTCTTCCTATTAACTGTTTTCCAATATCTTTTACTTTGTTTATAACAGGGGTGAAGACTTTTTCTGTTAAGGACTGTTTGGATATTTATAATATCATCAATGGGTCATAAAACTTAAGATTTAGCATTTAATGTCACTATGAAAAGTGTTCCAAAATTTGTGGAATTTTGTGTCCTGCCTGTGGCTGCTTTGGCAGGACCAGACCAAATGACAAACAGACATTCTCCACCCCTGGTTTGTAACAAAAACAATGTGTTTGTGTGTGTGCATGCCACCAAGGTTATTGCTGGGGCTCAGCGCTGGCACTATGAATCTACCATTCCCAGTGGCCACCTTTTCTTTTTTTCTTTTCTTTTTTCTTTCTATTTTGTTTGTTAGGACAGAGAGCGGGAGATAGGGAAAGAGAAATATAGACATCTACAGACGTGCTTTACTGCTTGTCAAAGTGTCCTCCGTGCAGGTGGGGAGGGGGACTCAAACCTGGGTCCTTGTACATGGTTACCCAGCCCCTATGCATATATATATATATATATATATATATATTCCTTTTTTGTTGCCCTTGTTGCTTTTTCATTGTTGTTATAGTTATTATCATTGTTAGATGGGACAGAGAGAAATGGAGAGAGAAGGGGAAGACAGAGAGGGGGAGAGAAAGACAGACGCCTGTAGACCTGCTTCACTGTTTGTGAAGCGACTCCCCTGCAGGTGGGGAGCCAGGGGCTTGAACCGTGATCCTTACACCAGTCCTTGCACTTTGCACTATGTGCCCTTAACCCACTTTACTACCACTGACTCCCGCATGTGTGTATTTATAGCAAGTCACTTCAAAGACACATGAGAACTTATTCCTTAAAGAGTCTATATTATTATGCTCCCAGAGGGATAGAGAATGGGAAAGCTATCGGGGGAGGGGGTGGGATATGGAGATTGGGCGGTGGGAATTGTGTGGAGTTGTACCCCTCCTACCCTATGGTTTTGTTAATTAATCCTTTCTTTAATAAAAAAAAAAATTAAAAAAAAAGAAAAAAAAAGAGTCTATATTATTGATTTGTCAGAAAAGTCATGACTCATTTTTGCATTGAAAACCATAGAAAAATGTTTTATAACTTTTCTAACAACCCAATATATATCTACAAATACACATGCTCACTGTGCTAATACTTATACTGAGATACTGTGCTATAATTTAAACCATGAAAATGAGTTTTAAAAATGAGAGCAAAAAAATCAAGTGATCCCATTTTTATAGAAGTGTGTACTTCTAACCCATGTATTCAATATTTCTTAAAACTGAAAAGGCAGCAAGTTAGTAGAAATACTTTCTTTGGGGACTGGGTGGTGGTGCACCTGTTTGAGTATACATGTCACAATGCGCAAGGACCTGGGTTTGAGCCCCCATTCCGCACCTACAGGGGGAAAGCTTCACAAATGGTAAAGCAGGTTTTCAGGTCTCTCTCTCTCTCTCTTCCCTCTCAATTTCTGGTTGTCTCTATCCAATAAATAAACAAACATAATTTTAAAAAGAAATTCCTTCCTCAGATAGTTTTCTAAGCTTTTTTTTTTTTTTTTTTTTTTGCATTTAAAATTCACATTTGGGACATGCCTGTCCTACAGGCTAAAAATTCTTAATGAAGTACTACAAGTAAGCTTTTCCCACCAAACTTTCAATTGTGGTTTTAAAAATAGTTTCTCTGTGGGTTTATTATTATTATTATCTTTATTTATTTATAGGATAGAGACAGCCAGAATTTGAGAGGAAGGGGTAGACAGAGTGAGAGAAGCAGAGAGATACCTGCAGCCCTGCTTCATTACTTGTGCAACTTTCCCCCTACAGGTGGGGACCGAGAGCTTGAATCTGGGTCCTTGCACACTATAATATGTGCACTTAACCAGGTGTACCACCACACAGCCCCTCTTTGTGGATTTTATTACTATGTTTCAGTACCTGTACTGATCTTGTGAATATTGACATCATTTTCCTTTTCTTAATTATCTTTATTTATTTATTGGATAGAGACAGCCAGAAGTCAAGAGGGAAAGGGGAGACAGAGAGGAAGAGAGACAGAGACACACCTGCAGTGCTGCTTTTCCCTTGTAGATGGGGACCAGGGGCTCAAACCCAGGTCCTTGCACATTGTAATATGTGTGCTCAATCAGGTGTGTCACCACCTGGCCCCTTGACATAATTTCCCTTAATGTGGGGGCTAGGTGGTGCACCTGGTTGAGCGCACATGTTACAATGCACAAGGACCCAGGTTCGAGTCCCTAGTCCCCACCTGCAGGGGGAAAGCTTTGTGAGTGGTGAAACAGTGCTGCAGGTGTCTCTCTGTCAATCTTCCTCAATATTACTTCCTTCCCTCTCGATTTCTGGCTGTCTCTATCCAATAAATAAATAAAGAAAATTAAAAAATTTAAAAAAATTCCGTAATGCAAACCACCTCTACTTTCTTTCTTTCTTTCTTTCTTTCTCTTTTAAGATTTTTATTTATTTATTAATGAGAAACATAGGAAGAGAGAGAAAGAGCAAGACATCACTCTGGTACATGTGCTGCCAGGGATTGAACTCAGGACCTCATGCTTGAGAGTCCCACGCTTTATCCACTGAGCCACCTCCCAGACCACCACCTCTACTTTCTTTCCTTATAAACCATACAGATTGCTGAGTAGCGTTTCAGAGTTTCACACAGCTCACATGCAAAATCTGGGACAATTAAAAGCCCTTACTATCAAGCAAAATCCAGCCGTCATTCTGATGCTTCTTCCCTCAAGCTCAGCTTTCCCCTCTGCACTCCATTCCCAAACTTCAGTCACCCACCTTGTCCCACTTCATCCGGAGTTCATCCATGGTGACAGTGCTGTAGGGATTGCTTGAGCTGATCCGGATGTTGTAGCTCTGAATCACCTTCTCCACCTCGTTCTGGATGGCCATGATGGACTGCCGCTCCCCATCGGCCTCAGGCAGCGTGGCCTTGAACTGCTCGTGGGCAGTGATCAGACTCTAACCCAGAAACAGATAAATGTTTTATTTCAGTGTTCCTTTTAGAGGCCTCAACAGCCTCTTCTGCACACACACGAATGCCCTTACAACTGCAAGAATCTCTCAAGGAAAAGATTCTTGAAACTTCAGAAGAAGCTGTAAGAGGCACAAATAGTGTGTTCTCTGAAAAAACAGATCAACTGTGTAATTGGTGACTATTAATCCAAAGTCTTCAAAAAATCACTTCATTTTTGGGGCCAGGTGATGGTGCACCTAGTCAAGCACACACATTACAGTGTGCAAGGACCAAGGTTCAACCCTTGGTCCCCACCTGCAGGGGTAAAGTTATAGGAGCATTGAAGCAGGTCTCTCTGTTTCTGTCCCTTTTTCTCCCCCTCCCTTCTCAGTTTCTCTCTATCCCTGTCCAATAATAAATAGATAAAGGTGTGTATTAAAAATATTTTACAAATCATTGTATATATTTTAAATATTTATTTATTCTTGTTTTTATTGTTGTTATTGATGTCGTTGTTGTTGGATAGGACAGAGAGAAATGGAGAGAGGAGGGGAAGACAGGGAGGGGAAGAGAAAGATAGACATCTTCAGACCTGCTTCACTGCCTGTAAAGCGACTCCCCTACAGGTGGGGAGCCAGGGGCTTGAACCAGGATCCTTACACCGGTTCTTGCACGTTGCACGCCACCTGCGCTTAACCCGCTGCGCTACCACCCGACTCCCAAATCATTGTAGTTTTTACAAAGTCATGTTTGCTTTTATTGTTTTTTTAACTTCCAGGTATTGATTATATCTTACTCACAAAGAGAACTTAACTTAGAGGTCCTTTTTTAAAAATAAAATTTTATTTATTTATTTTTATTTTGATAGGACAGAGAGAAATTGAGGGAAGTAAGTGAGGTGAGGGAGATGGGGAGAGAGAGACAGAGAAAGAGAGAGAGGGCTCTGCTGCCCTGTTTCACCACATATAAAGCTTTTCCCCTACAAGTGGGGACCAGGGGCTTGAACCTGAGTCCTTGCACATGGTAATGTGTGCGCTCAGACAGGGTGCGCCACCACATGTTCCCCTTAGCTGTCCTTTCTAATGACCAACATGTTGTCCAACAAAGTTCAACATTTGCTGCCTTTATAACTAAAGGTCACCGGAGGCAGTATATTTCCACTCCTCAAAAAGAGGCATCAGAAAAATCGAATCTTCTCCTCTAAGGCCTTACAACAATAAACCCCAGTGGTCAGGGAGGCAGTGCAGTAGGGAAAGCACTCAGTCTATAAACAATGAAATCTTGAGTGACATTCCCTGGCATCACATATGCCAGAGTGATGCTCTGGTTTTTTACGGTCACTTTGTCGCTTACGAAATAAGTTAAACAAATCATTAAAATAGAAATAAACTCCAGGGCAGGGTACACAGAATAATGGTTAACACAAAAAAGATTTTCATGCCTGAGGCTCCAAGTATCGGGTTCAATCTCCTTGTACCATAAGCTAAGATGAGCAGTGTTCCTCTGGTCCTTCTCTCTAACTGTATCTTTCCTCTCTGTGTGTCTCTGTCCCATTAAAATAAAATAAAATAAAATAAAATAAAATAAAATAAAATAAAATATATATCAAAAAAGAAATAAATTCCAGTTATCAATGTATCCTCCTTTGACCTAACATGGGAGACAGCAGACTCAATTTAGGTGAAAAGAGTTATGATGTGAACTACCTTCAAGTACAAAGCTAACTTCACTGCCAGCACTTTTTTTAGTAAACAAAGAAATAACCTTAAGTATGGTTTCCAAAGTGTAGTTAGAGTCTCACTTATTAAAAATAATAAACAAACAAATAAACAAAAGCATTTTAGGTTGCTAACCTCTGCTGTATGCTTGTATCTAAAAGATACAAGTAGTGGCCAGTACTGTGATTTTTAAAAAAAGTTAATTAATATTTTTCATTTATTTATTTATTTATTTATTTATTGTCTGTTTCTCATGATACATTTTTTGTTTTTGTTTTTTTTTAATATTTATTTTCCCTTTTGTTGCCCTTGCTGTTTTTTATTGTTGTAGTTATTATTGTTGTTGACGTTAGATAGGACAGAGAGAAATGGAGAGAGGAGGGGAAGACAGAGAGGAGGAGAGAAAGAGAGACACCTGCAGACCTGCTTCACTGCCTGTGAAGCGACTCCCCTGCAGGCGGGGAGCCAGGGGCTACAACTGAGATCCTTACCTGTCCTTACACCTGTCGTTGACTCCCAATTAATTAATTTTTAATGAGAGAGACAGAGAGAAAGATACCACAGCGCTACTCAGCTCTGGTTTATGGTGGGTGGTGCTGGGGATTGAATTTGTAGACTTAGGCTTGAAAGTCTTTTGCATAACCATTATCCTGTCTCCCCAAACCAGGGCTATAATTTCTTTCCCCTTATATCTAGCTGAAAACTCTTCTAGGAGGCCCCTTTTTAGAAAGATTTGGGTTCATGGTCTGGGAAGTAGCACAGTGGATAAAGCATTAGACTTTCAATCATGAGGTCCTGAGTTCAATCCCTGGCAGCACATGTACCAGAGCGATATTTGGTTCTTTTTCTCTCTCTTCTATTTTTCTCATTAGTAAATAAATAAAATCTTAATCAAAAGAAAGAAAGGAAGGAAGGGAGAAAGAAGGAGAGGGGGGTGAAGAAAGAAAGGAAGAAAGAATGATTTGGGTTCAAATCACAATCATCAGATTTTTCTTACTATATTCGAGTGTTTTTTTTAGTTATTGTTTGTGTTTTGTTTGTTTTGTGCGTGTGTGTGTGTTGTCCTATTTTATACAAAAAAGGATGAGTCTTTCATTCTCTCTCCCTTCCTCTCTGTCTCTTTAAAAAAAATAAATGGCTGATGGGACTAGTGGATTCATTGTATAAGTACTGTGATCTAGCAATAACCCTGGGGTCAAAAAAAAAAAAAGAGAATAAATAACATTTTCTCCTTCTAGTTTCTTACACTTTAAATTCACAACAGAATGGTCTCTATGTAAATTAAGTGCTGGCTACTTGAGAGTAACTGACTTCTCTTTCTTTCTTTCTTTCTTTCTTTCTTTCTTTCTTTCTTTCTTTCTTTCACATGACCTCTTAGAAGTCTTGTTTCACCTCTGCAGTTGCAAAACAAATTAAACTGGATATTTTGGATTGTGGGAGGTAGAAGGTGCTAATTTACTGTTTTGTTGTCCTCACCAGGGCTTCACCACTTGTCGTATGCTTTACATTGGTTTGTTCTAGCCCTCCCCCGCCAAGAGAATTGGATCAGTCCAGTTAATTTCACGGGCCCACTTGGCCCCGCCCCTAGGGACCCCGCCAGAGTTTCAGAGTTGGAGAGAAAAAGAGAGTTCCAGGGTTCCTGAGTTCCAGAGTTGGAGAGAGTGCTTGCGCCGCCGCAAAGAGACAGCAGAGTTTTGTTTGGTGATTAGTTTGGTTTAGTTTATGAATAGTTGTTCCTGAATAAAGAAACACAGCTTCCCTGCCCAGCCGTTGTCTCCACGTCTCTGTTACCTGCCCGGCTGGAGCCGTCCGAATTTTAACAACAACCACTAAGGGTTGCTTTGTTTCAGATAGAGAAAAAGACAGAGACAGAGAGGCAGAGAGGGAGGGAAGGTATCCACAGCACTAAAACCTCCTCCAATGCAATGAGGAGCTGGGCTTGAACCTGGGTTCTGTGTGTAAAAAAAAAAAAAAAACACTGCACTATCGTGATCCGAGAGGTGCTGCAGTAGATAAAGCACTGGATTCTCAAACATGAGGTCCTGAGTTCAATCCCTGGCAGCACATGCGCCAGAGTGATGTCTGGTTCTTCCTCTCTCTCCTCCTATCTTTCTCATTAATAAATAAATAAATAAAATCTTTTTAAAAAAATAAAAAGCAGTGCACTATCCAAGGGAGCTACTTTGCTGGTCCAGTTTGCAGTATCTTTTTAAAATTTTTTTAATTAATTTATTTATTGCCTTTTGTTGCCCTTTTTTTTTTTATTGTAGTTAGTACTGTTGTTGATGTCGTTGCTGTTGGACAGGACAGAGAGAAATGGAGAGAGGAGGGGAAGACAGAGAGGGGGAGAAAGATAGACACCTGCAGACCTGCTTCACCACTTGTGAAGTGACTCCCCTGCAGGTGGGGAGCCAGGGGCTCAAACCTGGATCCTTAACCTGACATACTACCGCCCAACTCCCTTGTTTGCAGTTTCTTATGGTTTATGATCTGAATAAATATGTGTGTATGTTTTACTCGATTTGTTTATTTATTACCAGAGCACTGCTCAGTTCTAGTTTATAGTAGTGCAGCGGAATTGACCCTGAGAGCGTCAGCATGGGAGTACTCCTTGCATAACCACTGTGCTATCTCACCTGCCCTTAAAAAAAAAAAAAGATTTATTTTACTTAATTTTACTTAAAGAGACAGAGAATGAGTGAGAAAAGTAAAGCATCACTCTGGCATATGCAGTGCCAGAGATTAAACCTGGGACCTCATGTCTACAAGTTTGGTGCTTTATACACTGTGACATCTTCAGGGTCACTCTGTATTCTATTTGAAACAAGAGACCTTAATACATATATTTCCTTTTATTTGATGTTAGTATTTCAAATGTACTTTTTCTTTCTTTTTTTTAAGTATGCTGCTCTATGAGTTTATTTATTTATGTGGCTTCACTGTTCTGAGTCAGCTTTTTCAGACAGAAAGACACAGAGACAGTGAGAGAGGGAGAGAGAGGGAGAGGGAGGAGAGAGGGAGAGAGAGAGAGAGAGAGACAGAGAGAGAGAGAAATTGAGACACCATGGCATCAAAGCTTCTCCCAGTGGTGTTCCAGGGGCTTGAACCTGAGTTGTACACATGGCAGCTGTCCCAAAAGACAGCTATCTTACCAGTCTTTGATGCTGTTTTTGCTGTAACAAAGAATAGTATAAGGGGATGGGCAGCGGTGCACCTAGTTAAGTGCACGTTACCATGCATAAGGACCCAGGTTCAAGCCGTTGCTCTCCACCTGTAGTGGGGTAACTTCATGAGTGAAGCAGATCTGCAGGTGTTTATCTTTCTCTATCTTTATCTACCACTCCCCTCTCAATTTCTCTTTGTTCTATAAAATAGAAAAGGAAAAAAAGCAAAAAAAAAAAAAAAAGAATAGTATAAACAATTTTAAGCTAGAGTTTAAAGAATGATTGGACTTTTTTAGCCACATTTTTATTAGTAAAAACAACAATAAAAACCCCAACCCTAAGTTCATTTATTTATTCCCTTTTTTAAAATTTATTTTCCCTTTTGTTGCCCTTGTTGTTTTAGTTATTATTGCTATTGTTGATGTCATCGCTGTTGGATAGGACAGAGAGAAATGGAGAGAGGACGGGAAGACAGAGAAGGGGAGAGAAAGATAGACATCTGCAGACCTGCTTCACCGCCTGTGAAGCAACTTCCCTGCAGGTGGGGAGCTGGGGGCTTGAACCGGGATTCTTATGCCAGTCTTTGTGCTTGGCACCATGTGCACTTGACCCACTGCACTACCACCCAACTCCAAGTTTTTTTCAATTGCGTCTTATTCCTAGGGTAGCAAGAGCACCAAAAGGTCTAGGTTACCTGGATTTCCTCGATGCTGTGGACAATAAACATGTCCTGTAAGTCCTCCATGGCACCTTCCATCCAGTTGTTGAAAGGTGCAGCTCTCTTAGCAAACTCCAGGTGAAGCTGATCGATGGTTTCCAGCAGTTTCTCTGTTCTCTGAGGATTAAATAAAAGCAAGCATTGCCATCAATGAGTAAGAACTCCCTGAAAACACGAATAGGCATATTCCAAAGCAATAACCTATTATCTGACATTTCATAAAGTACTAGACCCTCCTCCATAGCATGTGTATTCAAAAGATTAATTTCTGATCACATGATGAGGCTAATCCTGTAGGTCACTGAAGTGCTTTCTGAACCCGGGGAGGATTTCAACATTTAAACACGTAGTCTCATTTTAAAAATACTAAAAACACTCTACAACATGCTACTTTGCTGAAGACGAAGATTCAAAATAGACAGTTACTTGCTTTTGGCAGAAGTAGTACTTTCTGCACTGAAGGACCCAAGACCCTAGTTATGCTGGATAACAAACAACAAAGAAATTCATGGCACCTTCTTCATTTTATTGGCAATAGTATGCAGAGCAAAGATGGTGTTCCCCAGAGTCAATGACAGTCACCTACCTACAGGCTGATGTTCTCAATTCCTTATTCAAGACCGAATAGTGTGATATGCTTTGCCTTTGGGTGTATAAGCACACAAGGCTTTGACACACAAAGAAAAGTACTTTTCTTGTTTCATATAACAGAGGAGATGGGTGGGGAACAGGTGAGGAAAACATCCCTTATTTGTAAGGCTTCCAGATAAGTTGCATTTCTCCTGTTCTAAAACGTTTACGCTATTCCTCCTACATGCCTGGTCCTTGCTCATGATTTCTTTCTGTGGGTGGATGTGGAAGAGCCACTTGGCACTAGGAGACATGTCATGAATGTTTAAGGTTTCCCCAGAGGCAAAGACTCATGTTGTTTTCGCCGGGCTGGCTTCACGGGCACGGGTGGGTAACAGACGACCAGGGACTCATGGTTGAGCTGTAGGCAGTATCTCTTTATTCATGCAGGATGCAGCACAATCTAAGCCGAGCTAAGCTAAACTCACAACTACAAACAATCTTGTCCTTATAAATATACTAGCCCAGTAGGGTGGGAACAGGATGTGACGCAGAGAGGGGCAGAGAGGGTGGAGAGAAAAGTGACTGGTGAAAATCAGGGTATGACAAGGAGAGGATCAGGGTGTGACAAGGAGAGGGGGTGGAGCAGGTGAGAATTCTACCACTAAACCACCAATGCCCTGGAGGGAAGGTGGTGCTTTATGTAAATGTAAAAGTGATTTATGTAAATAGACGGCAGTGGTTATGTAAATAGAATACAGTGGTTATGTAAATAGAATGCAGTGTTAAGCAGGGGGGATTTAAACCAAATGAAACAGAAGGGGTTTTTAAAAGCAGAATTAGAAGATACCAACAGACTCAAGAGAATTAGTAACTGCTTCTTTCCCTCATATTGTGTGAGTTTTCTTCCCATAATGAATAATCATTAGTAGTTAAAATTGAGTCACTTTCTGCTATTTATCCAAGTTTTTATACTTGAGTAAAGTGAAATTGCTCCTTGTGGAAACTTTTTTTTTTTAACATCAACATTTGTTGCCATTTTATTTTGCATATTTCATAGTAACTTCTTCCTGATTTCTTGACTTGGCCACAACTCAATTTTGTCCTATATAAGGACTTTTGAAAGTTCATTGTAATTACAACTTGGTGCAAAAGTAGGTTTATATTAAAATTTCATTATCCCTGTGTTTTTTTAAAACTTTAAGAATTATTATTATCTTTATTTATTTATTGGATAGAGACTGTCAGAAATCGAGAGGGGAGGAGGAGATAAGAGTGGGAATGAGACCGAGTTAGGCGATAGCACAGCAGGTTAAGAGCAGGTGGCACAAAGCGCAATAACCAGCTTAAGAATCCTGGTTCAAGCCCCCGGCTCCCCACCTGCAGGGGAGTCACTTCACAGGCGGTGAAGCAGGTCTGCAGGTGTCTGTCTTTCTCTCCCCCTCTCTGTCTTCCCCTCCTCTCTCCATTTCTCTCTGTCCTATTCAACAACGGTGACATTAATAACAACAACAATAATAACTACAACAATAAAGAAAAAAAAGAGTGGGAATGAGAAAGAGAGACACCTGTAGCACTGCTGTCTCACTCACAAAGCTTTCTCACACTCAATCCTGTGTCCTTGTGCATATAACGTGTGTTCAACCAGCTGTGCCACTGCCTGGCCCGTTTTATAAAACTTTAATTCAAATGTGTTTCAAATGTGTACTTCAATGGGTAAATTACAGTTCAATGCTGTGTCAATTTTCCATTTTCCTTTTCCTTCTCTCTCTCTCTCTCCCTTTTTTTTTTCTTTTGGCTTAAGAGTTATTTCTGGGGCTTGGTGCCTCCACTACGAATCCACTGCTCCTAGAGGCCATTTTTTCCCCATTTTTGTTGCCCTTGTTGTTTATCATTGTTGTTACTATTATTGTTGTTATTGATGTCATCATTGTTGGATAGGACAGAGAGAAACAGAGAAAAAAAAAGAAAAGAAAAGAAATTAAAAGGGGAAGACAGAGATGGGGAGAGAAAGACAGACACCTGCAGACCTGCTTCACCGCTTGTGAGGAGACCCCCTGCAGGTGGGGAGCTGGGGCTCGAACCGGGATCCTTAAGCCAGTCATTGCACTTTGTGCCATGTGTGCTTAACCTGCTGTGCTACCGCCCGCCCCCTGCTCCTCCCTTTTTTTTAACCAGAGCACTGCTCGGTACAGTGGTGCAGGGGGTTGAAGAGACTTTGGAACCTCAGGCCTGAAGGTCTCTTTACATAACTATTATGCTATCTACCCTGTCCATTTTCCTGTTTCTCTTCTTTTCACTAGTCTTGTTTTTTGTTTTATACATGGAAAAACAGAAAAATAGTAACAATGATTTGTGGGGCGAGGTGCTGGTGCACCCAGTTAAGCACACATATTGCCATCCACAAGGACCCGGGTTCGAGATCCTTCTCCTCACCTGCAGGGAGGATGCTTCATGAATGGTGAATCAGGTCTGCAGGTGTCTATATTTCTTTCTCCCTCACTGTCTCTCCCCTTTTAATTTCTTTTCTTTTCTTTTTCTTTCTTTTTTTTTTACCAGAGTACTGCTCAGCTCTGGTTTATGGTGGTGGGGGGGATTGAACCTGGAACATCAGAGCCTCAGGCATGAGAGTCTCTTTGCATAACCATTATGCTATCTACGCCCACCTTAATTTCTTTTTTTAAAAAAAATATTTATTTAATTTATTTATTCTCTTTTGTTGTCCTTGTTGTTTTATTATTGTAATTATTATTGTTGTCGTTGTTGTTGGATAGGACAGAGAGAAATGGAGAGAGGAGGGGAAGACAGAGAGGAGGAGAGAAAGACAGACACTTGCAGACCTGCTTCACCGCTTGTGAAGCGACTCCCCTGCAGGTGGATCGCGGGAGCTCGAACCAGGATCCTTACTCCCATCCTTGCGCTTTGCGCCACCTGCACTTAACCCGCTACGCTACAGCCCAACTCCCACCCCTTTTCATTTCTATTTGTCCTATTGGATAAAATAGAAGGGGTAAAAAAAAAAAAAAGGAAAGGAAAAAAATCGCCGTTGGGAGTGGTGGATCTGTAATGCCAGCACTGAGCCCCAGTGACAACGCCATTGGCAATAAAACAAACAAACAAACAAACAAAATGACTTAACCAAAGAGCCTCTATTAAAACATCTATGTCAGGGAGTCAGGCAGTAGCACAGTGGGTTAATCGCATGGACTGAGGATCCCAGTTCGAGCCCCCAGCTCACCACCTGCAGGGGAGTCACTTCACAGGTGGTGAAGCAGGTTTGCAGGTGTCTGTCTTTCTCTCCCCCTCTCTGTCTTCCCCTCCTCTCTCCATTTCTCTCTGTCCTATCCAACAACATCAATAGCAACAACAATAACTACAATAATAATAAAAAACAAGGTCAACAAAAAGGAAAATAAATAAATAAAACAAAGAAGCAAACAAAAAAACTGTCTCATGTCAACAGGAACATAAAGACATTACCTCCAGGGCCTCTCTCCTCTTCTGGGTAAGTGTCCCCAGTCTGTCCCACTGATCACAAATTTTCTGGCACCGATCATTGACATTCACAGCATCGTGATAGTCTAGTTCACTACGAGAAGAGGAAACATATATTAACTTTCCTGTGTGCTATGAGGAAAAACAGACATGGGCGTAGAACAGATGCATTTTTGTTTGTTTGGTTGGTTTTTGATGATCGAGAGTAACTGGGCCGGGTATCTCAGGTTTGGTTAATCATCACCATTGCATACACAATCACTATCCTGATATTGTCTTACTAATATACAAGCATTTGTTCAAAACTTGCTGGTCAACAGATTACCAAAAACAGAGAGAAGCACTGTCCTCTCTTGCCTCAGGCTGACTTTATTCTCCCTCGGTTTCTTGGCCAGGCCTCCCCGGAGGGCATTATTTTTAAGTGGCGATGTACCTGTGAATGAAGCCAACTATCTGACCTGGAGGACACTCCTGTGGGCCACACTGCAGCCAGTGACTGGAACATCAAAATGTGTCAAAAGAGGGGAGGGAGTATCATCTTGCATCTCATTATGTCCTTGGCTCTTCCAGAAGGGCGTGGGTCTCACAGCTGGGTGGAGCATCATGTCCTAAAGAGGAGCTGTGACTTTATCTGCACCACAGGGACTGTAGAGTCTGGCAGAACACAACTCTACCTCTTCCAGAGAAAAAGGTTCTGACGTGTCTCATGCCATTAGTGTGATGAGAAACATAAGGATTTCTACCTCAATAATCATTCTTCCTCATCAGCACTGTCTATACGTCTTTTTCTTTTTAAGATACAGAGACAGAGAGAGTGACTAAGAGACTACAGCACCAAAGCTTTCTTCAGTGTCATGGGGGCTGGGCCACATACACGGCACAGCAGCATACAACACATCAAGCGATCTGTTTCCTCAGCCCCACATCTAATAGTGTGATATGTGTCAATCATCAAGGTGTTCGTGTCTGCGCAACTGTGCACACTATCCCATGCACTTTGAAAACTGCACATACTTTAAATTATCTTTATTTATTTATTGGATAGAGACAGCCAGAAATTGAGAAGGAAGGGGGAGATAGAGAAGGAGAGAGACAAGAGAGACACCTGCAGCCCTGCTTCACCACTCGCAAAGCTTTCCCCCTGTAGGTGGCGACCCGGGGGCTCAAACCTGGGTCCTTGTGCACTATAACATGTGCGCTCAACCAGATACGCCACTGCCCGGGCCCCTGCCAATACTTTAATTTACTACTTTAGGAATGACAAAAAGGACAGGTAGATGAATGACAGTAAGATGTGCACAGGTCTAAATTTCATATGTGGTGTCTGTATTTTAATAGAAATAACAGTCCCATTATATAAATTTTAGGAGTGTAATCCCTAAAAATGGAAGTGTGAATACATTACATTAACTACTCTAACAGTTCATTACTATCCTTAACTATACAAATGAGCTCTTTTATTAAAATTATCCATTGCCTTCCCTTTCCCTTTCTTTTCTTTTTCAAAAAAAATTTTTGTTCTGCTTCAGATCTTTCCCCCCTTTTATTATTATTTATTTTGGGTAGAGACAGAGATATTGAGAGGGGAAGGGGTGACAGGGAGGGAGTGAAACACAGAGACACCTGTAGCATTGCTTCACCAATTGTGAAACATGTCCCCTCCCCAATGGGAACTGGGACTTGAACCAGGGTCCTTGCACATTATAACATGTGTGCTCAACCAAGGTGCACCACCACCCCCTAGCCCCTGAATGTTTACTTTGTGGTTCTTCCTTTGACTATGAAGAAACAGGCACAGGGGATACCAGCAATTATGCTAATACAAAATTATTAGTTAAATTATATGGGTCACTCCTAAAATAATTTCTTTCTTAAAAAATTATTATCTTTATTTATTTATTGGATAGAGATTGCCAGAATTTGAGAGGGAAGGGGAAATAGAGAGGGAGAGAGACAAAGAGAACCTGCAGCCCTGCTTCACCACTCATGAAGCTTCTCCTCTGCAGGTGGGGACCAAGGGCTTGAACCTAGGTCCTTGTGCATTGTGATGCACCACCACCCAGCCCCAAAATAATTTCAAATTACTGTTGGGAACTGTAATACAGCATTTACTAGATTGAATTTCCTTTTTTTAATTTTTTTATATATTTATTTATTTTCCCTTTTGTTGCCTTTGTTTTTTATTGTTGTAGTTACTGATGTCGTTGTTAGATAGGACAGAGAGAAATGGAAAGAGGAGGGGAAGACAGAGAGGGGGAGAGAAAGACAGACACCTGCAGACCTGCTTCATCGATTGTGAGGCGACCCCCCCCCCCCCCCCGCAGGTGGGGAGCTGGGAGCTCGAACCGGGATCCTTAAGCTGGTCCTTGCTCTTCGTGCCACATGCGCTTAACCCGCTGAGCTACTACCCGACTCCCCTTGACTTTCCTTTTATCCCCTTATTTGTGAGTGATCAACAATAAGTGGCCAAGTATCCAATATTCAAGCATCATAAGAAGTATCATTATAAAGGCCACAAATCTATTGAACAAATCGGATGTGAAGACCACAAACAAGGGCTTATCTGGGTAAGGCTAAGAAATAGCATTGTCTTCAAAGAGGTCATTTATGTTAATGAAGGAGTTTGCTCGAGTTAAAAGCAGGAAACATGGAAGTTAAAACATCAATAGGGGTACAGGTGTGTGTGTGGGGGGGCATCTAGGCCCTGGTACATGATAAAGGAGAAAGGCCAAAGTTGGGGGTGAGAATATATGCAGACACTATTATGGTGAGATGGGAAATTCTACCCAAGTGCCAACAACTGTACTGTAAACCATTAACCTCTCAATAAACAAGTTTTATTATTATTATTATTTATTATTATTACCTCTAGGGTTATCGCTGTGGCTCAGTGCCAGCACTATGAATCCACTGCTCCTGGCAGCCATCCCTCCCCCCCATTTTATTGGATAGGACAGAGAGAAATTGAGAGAAGAGGGGAAGATAGAGAGGGGGGAGAGAAAGACAGATACCTACAGACCTGCTTCACCACTTGTGAAATAACCTCCCTGCAGGTGGGGAGCCGGGAGCTGGAACCAGGATCCTTGCATGGGTCCTTGTGCTTTGTACTATGTGTGTTTAACCCTGTGCACCACCACTCAATTCCTTAATTATTATTATTTTTAAATTATCATTATGTGGCAGGCTCTAACAATTTTGTTCACCAGAGATTATTGAAGAGGAAAAGAGAGAAAATCAATTTTGTATGTATTAGACTGTGGTAGGGAACTTAAAGTTTAGACTTACTGTAGGGAGCCATTTCCTCAGGGGGGTGGTAGGGTGGGAGGGGGAAGCAAGGGCTCCAAAACTCTCACCTGGGCTTCACTCAGCCTGCTTCTGTGTAGGACTGCCATAAAATAAAAAAGCATGACTAGGAAACAGTATATATTTGCTAATAGTGAAAAGTGGAATTGTGATGTCTCTTTCTTCGTGGGTGAGACAGTAATTTCTGTTTTGTTTTGGTTTCTGAACTGGCAGTGTGGCCCCATCCCCTGTAACCAGCTCTCAGTGAGGCCACCCTTCCAAGTGGTGCTTCAATCCGCTATATTTATTTCTTATCCTCTAGGAGTCAGAGCTACAGGGGGGTGCCATTAATTGGGAGGACAAAGGGATTCAAATACACTCAAAGAGCTAACTCTGAAATCAGTTTGTCTGTTTTGATAGCACCAGCTGAATTCTTTTTTTTTTTTTTTGCCTCCAGGGTTATTGCTAGGGCTCAGCACCTGCACCATGAACCCACTGGTCCTGGAGACCATTTTTATTGCCTTTTTGTTGCCCTTGTTGTTTTAGTCTTGTCGTGGTCACTATTGTTGTTGATGTTGTTGGCTGTAGGATAGGACAGAGAGAAATGGAGAAAGGAGGGGAAGACAGAGAGGGGGAGAGAAAGACAGGCACCTGCAGACCTGCTTCACCGCCTGTGAGGAGACTCTCCTGCAGGTGGGGAGCCGGGGGCTGGAACCGGGATCCTCACGCTGGTCCTTGGCTTTGCACCACGTGCACTTAACCTGCTGCGCTACTGCCTGACCCCCTACACCAGGTGAATTCTATAGGCGGGTTCTCTCTAAATTTAGTTCAGGAGAGAGAAGGCACACTCCCACGGCCCTCTCTGGGGAAGCTTTCTGTGGAAGCCTTCCACTGTACCCAGGGTCTGTGGGGTGTTGCCAGGGAGGGCTGCTGGCTGTCAGCAGCTTTGCCTGCAAAGGGCACATACTTGAGCTCCTGAGCAATGGCGGCGATCTGCTCCACCCGGTCCTGGTGTGCTGCTAGGTCGCTCTCAAAGGCTTCATGTTTCCGCAGCAAGGCTCGTACCTCAGTCAGAGACGCAGATTCATAATCCTTCTGCAGCAGAATCTGTTCTTTGCCTGCAAAAGATACAGCAAGGAAGTGTGAATACACTGCTGTCACACATCAGCTTTCTTAAGTCAGGAAAGGTTTCAGTGGTTTTTAAGATTTGAATGAATCAGGGAGGTAGGTGAAGGATAAGAAAACTGAAAAGAGAGAGGCATTATTTCAACAGGAACTCAGGCTGCTACTCTGCTAATAACACTCCAAGATCTTTCTTTTCTGAAAGTTAATGCCTACAAACAAAGAGGGGAGTGGGGACATACGTTTATAGTATATATTCTTTATTTAGTATAATTATATTACTCATAATATAATAACCCATTGCTCAGTTAAATTAGTAATTATTGTCTTACAAGAATTGCCTGGGACAGTTTATTAGAGAAAATTCTTGTACTCTACCTTTCCAAGGATGCAAACTTTTATTTTCCCTTTTGTTGCCCATGTTGATTTTTATTGTTGTAGTTATTATTGTTATTGATGCCGTCGTCATTAGATAGGACAGAGAGAAATGGATAGAGGAGGGGAAGACAGACAGGGAGAGAGAAAGATAGACTCCTGCAGACCTGCTTCACCACCTGTGAAGTGACTCCCCTGCAGGTGGGAAGACGGGGCTCGAACTGGGATCCTTAAGTTGGTCCTTGCACTTTGCGCCACGTGCGCTTAACCAGCTGCACTACCGCCTGACTCCCACTTATTTTTTTTAATTGGATATAAATCGAGAGGGAAAGGGAGATAGAGGGGAGAGAGACAGAAAGATACCTGCAACACTGCTTCATCACTCGCAAAGCTTTCCCCCTGCAGGAGGGGACAGGGGGCTCAAACCCAGGTCCTTGTGCATTGTAATGTGTGCACTAAACCAGGTGCACCACCACCTGGCCCCCAAGGGTGCAAACTTTACCACAGTTCTTTTGGGTTGAAAACTTCATTTCCTGTGACTATGTATAGCTGGTATTTTGTTTTTCCAGATAATATTAGAAAAATTATTCCCCAAACCTCCACCCCCCTTTTCCTACTAATATTTCCTAAACTGAGCATCTTTTGTTACTGTAACAGTATGAATGCTTATTCCCTTCTTGACAGCTTGGAAGAACTTAATTCTGGACTGGGGAGATAACATAAGGGTTATGCAAAAAGCCTTTCATGCCTGAGGCACCAAAAATCCCAGGTTCAATCCTCTACTCCTAATTGATAATTGATAAGCTGAGCTGGTAAAGAAAAGAGAGAGGAAGAAAGGAAGAAGGAAAGAAAAGGAGAGAGAATTTAGTTCTTTAAAGTTAGAAGTTAAAAAAACAAAAATACAGTCCCCTACCCCCTATCTTGTGTGGGTGGGGGGGATACTTCACGAGTAGTGAAACAGGTCTGTAGGTGTTTATCTTTCTCTCTCTTTCTATCTCCCCTTCCCTTTTCAATTTCTCTCTGTCCTATCAAAATAGAAAGATGAAAAAAAAAAAAAAGGAAAAAACAGCCACCAGGAGTGGTGGATTCCTTCCTAGTGCTGGCATACAGGCCCAGTGATAACCCAGGTGGCAATAGAAAAAAATTAAAAGAAATGGAAAGCACATGTGCATACATTTCACAATGACCGCACAGTACTTGCTGTGTTCGAGATACCACTTTAAATACTACATCAATATAAACTCATTCAATTTCCAGCCATCAAAACCCTATAAGGCAGCACAACTGTTAGTCCTGCTTTGAGAAGGACACCAAGGCGCTGAGAGGTTTGGCAAGTGGCCAATCTGGTTGGGCCCGCCTCCAACCTGTCGTGTTCCTGGTTCACACTTGTAACTACCTTGCTGTGCAGTAGCAATAATTACAACAATTTAAAACGACAAAAAGGATGAGGGGAACCTCCCTTCATCTTCCCCCCAATAGATGACTAAATGATGAGACTATTTATTAAAATAAATACTTCTACAGATAGGAGACAGCCAAAAAAAAAATATATATATATATATTACAACTATGGTATCATAGCTATGGAAACAGAAATGTTTACAAGGTCTGAAAGAAGTAACTAAATCTGGGGGCTGGGCAGTGGTACAGCAAAGTGCAAGGACCAGAGCAAGGATCCTGGTTCAAGCCCCTGGCTCCCCACCTGCAGGGGGGTCGCTTCACAAGCAGTGAAGCAGGTCTGCAGGTGTCTGTCTTTCTCTCCCTCTCTCTCTTTCCCTCTTCTCTTGATTTCTCTCTGTCCTATCCAACAACAATGACAACAATGATAAGCAACAAGGGCAACAAAAGGGAAAAATTAGCCTCCAGGAGCAGTGGATTCATAGTGCAGGCACCAAGTCCCAGTAATAACCCTGGAGGCAGAAGAAGAAGAAGAAGGAGAAGGAGAAGGAGGAGAGGAGAAGGAGAAGGAGAAGGAGAAGGAGAAGGAGAAGGAGAAGGAGAAGGAGAAGAAGAAGAAGAAGAAAATAAATATAAATGAAACAAGGAAGTTATGACACCTCACATTCTTTCTTTCCAAACAGATTTTGTTTTATGTGGGGAAATTATTTTTGCTTTGGAGCATTTAATAAACAACCTCTTGGTTGATATCTGGGTCAGGGTTGTTTGACCCACTGGTAGTAAACTAACAGCTATTTGTGGAGTCAAATAGGAAAAAAAGTGGGAGAAGTCAGGCTTACATAGGTAAGTGTGGAAACAAAATATTTCCAGTACTAATTTCACAAAACATAATTATCTAATAAATTCAAAATAAGTCTTCATATGCACTTCTTGAAGAAACAGTACTGGAACAGCACTGCAGAAGAGAAGTAAGTGCACAAACTTTAGAGTTACACACATTAGAACAGAATTAGCAGTAATGACATACTGTGACTTTGTGCATAGTTCAACTCTGAGTCTTTGAAATCAAAACCCAAGTTTGGTCTACTTACCATAAGCCCACGTTTCGTGTGTTGAAGCCTTCTGCTTAAATTTCTCTGCTAGATGTTCCACGCGCTCCAGCCTCCTTATCTCATTAAGCAACCATTCCTCATAACCTTTCTCTGCCTGCTCCAGCCTCTGCCAGGCCCCAGCAATATCCTGGGATGGTTTGAGAACAAGGCAAGACATGCCAGTTACACTCTAGCCTTCTGGATTCTGTAAGTCCCCTCTGTTACATGTTTGACATTGTTTTCCTTTATACTTATTTTTCTCACTTTTCCCCCCATGTCCCTCCCCTGTTAATAACCATTATACCCATCCCAGAGGGATAGAGAATGGGAAAGCTATCAGGGGAGGGGGTGGGATATGGAGATTGGGTGGTGGGAATTGTGTGGAGCTGTACCCCTCTTATCCTATGGTTTTGTTAATTAATCCCTTCTAAAATAAAAAAGAAAAAAATTAATTAATTTATGTATTTATTGGATAAAGACAGCCAGAAGTCTAGAGGGAAGGGGGTGATAGAGAAGGAGAGAAACAGAGAGACATCCGCAGTCCTGCTTCACTACTTATAAAGCTTCCCTCTGCAGGTGGGGATCAGGGGCTTGAACCTGGGTCCTTGCACATTGTAACATGTGCGCTCAACCAGGTGCGCCACCACCGGCCCCCTCTTTTAGCTTCTAAATGTCTTAATTATCAACAGAGCATTTTAAAACTAATAGAACATCTCAGTGGGTAAAGCACTTGGGGTTTCATGCCCAAGGTCCCAAGTTGGATCCCTGGCACTTCATATGCCAAAGAGATTCTCTGGTTCTCTAAATATACCATTTGAAAAATAAATAAAACTAATAGTCCACAAGAAAAGGACTTTTAGGAGCTGGAGGACGAAGTACTGAGTAAAGAACACACATTACCATGTGCAAGGACCCAGGTTCAAGCCCCTGGTCCCCACCTGCAGGGGAAAAGTTTCATGAGCAGTGGAACAGTGCTGCAGGTGTCTCTCTTTCCCTTTCTCCTTTCTGTTCCTGCTCCCTAGTTCTGTCTCTATAAGAAAAAGAAAAGGGGCCAGGGGGTGGCACACCTGGTTGAGCGCACGTTACAATGCACAAAGACCCAGGTTCAAGCCCCCAGTCCCCACCTGTAGGGAAAATGCTTTGCAAGAGGTGAAGCAGTGTTGCAGGTGTCTCTCTGTTTCTCCTTTTCTATCACCCCCTTCCCTCTTGATTTCTGGCTGTCTCTATCTAGTAAAAAAAAAATAAATAAAGATAATTAAAAAATTTTAAAAAAAAGAAAAAAATATAACCTCTAGCACTATCACATCCAAGAATTGAACAGTGCTCTAGTGTCTGTTGGCCTCTCTCCCAGATCCCCTCATTAAAATATATCCTTGGGAGTTGGGTGGTAGCTCATGGGGATAAGTGCACGTGGTGCAAAGCACAAGGACCAGCGTGAAGAGCCCGGTTCAAGGCCCCGGCTCCCCAACTGCAGGGAAGTCACTTCACAAGTGGTGAAGCAGGTCTGCAGGTATCTATCTTTCTCTCCCCCTCTCTGTCTTCCCCTCCTCTCTCCATTTCTCTCTGTCCTATCCAACAACGATGACATCAATAACAACAACAGTAAACCAACAAGGGCAACAAAAGGGAATAAACACATAAAAAAAATTAAATAAAATAAAATACATCCTTAAGGAAGTGAAGGACAACTATGGGATGATTTCATTCATAAGTGGAATATAGAGAAATGAAACATATGAACTTGAAAAAAGAAAAAAATATATATATTTATACATAGTCAACCCAAGACTGTGACCTTGGGATAGCTATGGTGGTTACTACTGAAAGAGGATGGGGGCACATAACCTTGGTGGTAGGAGTGGTGTGGAATTATATCCCTATTACCTTATCTTGTAAATTTCTAATAAACAATACACATACACACACACACACACACACACACACACACACACACACACACACACACATATGTATATAAAATAAGTAAAGCTATCTTTTTCTCTTTTTTTCCAACCAAAGAACTACTCAGCTCTGGCTTATGTTGGTGTTGGGGACACAGCCTGGGACCTTTGGTGCCTCAAGCCTGACAGTCTTTTTGGCATAACCATTATGCTGTCCCCCAGCCCCCGCCTCCAAATAAGTAAATCTTTAAGAAAATAAAATGGCCACTAGGAAAGTGACGTCATCATGCAGGCACAAAGCCCCAGCAACAACCCTGGTGGAGAAAAAAAGACACACACACACACACACACACACACACACACACACACACACACACACACACGGGCTTTTATTAAAAGAAGAAGGCTACTCACCGACACCATCTTGCCCTCGGAGGGCATGAAGGCAGGCCGGTTGCTGATCCTCAGCTTGGTCTGCAAGGTGTTGAAGTTTATCTCCAGCTGGCACTTCTCCTGCACCTTTGGGGGCTTGTGTTTTCGACGGTAATCCCGGAAGTCCTCCAGTTTTTTCTGCATGGCTTGCATGGTTTTTTCAGGGGTCCGGTTCTCCAGCCAGGGGATCGTGCGACGTATCCATTCCAAAAGCTGCTCCCAAAACACAATAACACTGCTGAAGACTCCACTGATCTCTTAACTCCAGTTTAAAAAAAAAAATGAGGCACCTAACAATTTTGAATAGATATAGGAACCACTATTCCTGAAAGTGCAGAAGTATGACCATTAGATCCTTGACTAAAAGGAGAGCAAAGGCGCCTCTCTGCACTGTGGTACAAAGAAAGATTTCAGTGTCTACCCATGACCACCAGTGATCACCCCAACAATACCATACACAGGTCAAAAACTTAAAGTCAACACGAAAATATGACATTTACAGGAAATTTGGGGACCAGACACTAGCAGACAAATGCTGAATGGAGCTTTTTCAAATAAAAAAAAATGAAATGAAATGAAAAACCTGGCATGGCAGGATGTAGTCTGATCAAATCAGCCAAGAATTGAGTGTAAGAGGCATTTTCCTTTAAACAAGCTTAAACTTAATGAGCTTATTTACTAAGAAAAAAAAATGTGCTATGAATCTAGGACTGACTCAACACCAAAGCATATTTTAATATCTAGCTTTCAAGGAAATTTATATGGTGACAGTGAAAATGGTACTGCATTCCTAAGGACAAAGTATACCCCCTTGTTTTGAATTACTAGCAATATGGCCTGCTGGAAACTTACTCATAATTCACACTTTTGATCACTTGGCCATATAAGACTAAACACTGGATAAAGTGGTGATATGGCCATATTCTAAGATCTTGGGAAGGATAAATTCAGACATAATTATTGTGGGTTGTCTGTTATTCCGTTCTGATCATGCTGCAACCTTCAAGCTGATCACTGGCATGTGACTATGATAACAAACTGAATTTCCCCATAGCAGCAGTATGAAAACATAAACTCAACATTAGTAGATTGGATTAATCTTGGGAAGATTCATTCTAAGCGTTCTAATACTTTTCCCAGTGCAGGCCCAATATCAGTTAAATTAAGTCACAGCAAATATGACTTGGCCCTAGAGAGGATATGACTGTGGATGGATCTTACTCAGCCCTTAACCTGTCTGGGGGGGGGGGGGAGTAAAACAGTGTAGGGACAATGTGCTTAGTGTCCGTTTATGCTACAATATGAACAACAACGTGAGAATATATTGTTCTAAGCAAGATCCAGGTAAAGAGCTATGGAGAGGGGTTGTCAAAACTCATGTTCAAGTATTTCTGAAGGAGGGCTTCGTTATTGCCATATGTCCCTCTCTCGCTCTTCCTGTCCTTATACTTGTATTATATATATATGATGTGTGTGTCTGTGTGTGTCTGTGTGTGTGTGTGTGTGTACACATGAGGCTGAACTGTGTCTCACAATAGGCTGGGCAAGTCCTGTGATGCCTGTCACTCTATGGAGCACAGCTTCTGAGTATGTATGGCACTCTAGGTGATGTCAGTAACCAATGAAGTCAGAAGAAACAAAAACAAACAATGTGATGTGGTCTAGGGGAGTCCAACCCTGAGCACGGACATAGTTGAGCATGGAATCATGGTCTACTTCTTCAAACACGCAGATGGTCTCTATATTTACAATGGGTGGACAGACCATCAGGGGCTATATGTGTGTTGCTACCAGATGAATTATCTCTGAGATTGACTGCATTTTCCTAGTTTTATTCTATCTGAGATGAAAAATGCAAAGAAGAAGAAAAAAAAAACACTGACAATCTGTGTTCCCCTCTGTGCCTCACCCTCTGGGCGGATATGGATAGGACTGCAGGTCACCCCCGTTTCCTTTACCTCACTTGCTAGCCTCTCATATTCTTCCATCAGCCTCTCATTCTCTTGATTCACAGCAAGAACCTTACATATCCTGTTAGCCGCTGTCTCAGCCTGTAAAACACAATAGGTAAACAGGACAGCTCTGTTGACAGGGATGTGATACACACAACTGAAGGTGGCAGCAGGGCATGAGAGGCAATGAGAGAGATGGCGTGCTGTCAATGGTGCAGATTCCAGGTTAGGGTGAGATAAGATCAAGGGTATGGCTGTTTAATACTATGAATAAGTTCACACTTTTTTTTTTTTTACAGTTTTCACACAGACTTACACAGCAGGCTGAAAATACTGTAGGGAATAATGGGGAGAGACCATTAGTCTAAACATAAGCTTTGGAAAACATCAAGCAAGTTAGTAACAGAAATATATGGGTTACAGAAAACAAACTCTTCAGTCCCTGAATGTCCAGCTCAGCAGTCTATTGACCTTAGAACTCTGAGGTGAGAATAGTAGTCTGTGGTAAAGAAAAAAAATGACTGGATCTTGAATATACAGATATCATTACACTTGAACTCAATGAAGTCCTCTTCTCCTAAAATGTTAACTTGTTAGATGGGGTCTTTCCATGGAGGTGAATGAGACTTAAGACTTTGTTTCACCTATGTTAGAAGTCATGGAGGTAATACATAATTCTCTCTCTTTTAAAAAAATTTTATTTTATTTATTTATTTATTCTTGGATTGAGACAGTGAGAAACGGCAAGGGAAGGGGGAGATAGAGAGGAAAGAGAGAGAGAGAGAGAGAGAGACCTGCAGCCCTACTTCACCACTTGTGAAGCTTTTCCCCTGCAGGTGGGGACCAGGGGCTTGAACCCGGGTCCTTTCGGACTGTAACGTGTGTACTTACACAGGGGCATGACCAACTGGCCCTAATACATATCTCTACTTTCATTTTGTGGACAGGAAGTTGAACCAGGAATGCAAGGGGCCTTTAGTCATGATCATGTGATGCCTGTCTAAGCTCCCAGGCTTTCAGTCTGTCCCAAAGTCTAACCTCTGAAACCCTGATATGGGTCCATGCTCGCTTGTCATCATTGGTAGTGATGTTCTTAATGGGATCACAAAGATAACACATACTTTTCCTATCCCAGTTTATGAGGATTCTCTAAGCAGATATATATGATGGACAGAAACAAGCAAATAAGGAGACATTTTAGAAATGTCTATCCAGTTTCCCCCAGACTATTTGCCTTAGAGGATATGATTTCTTTGTATCTTATAACTTATCTTTCTGGTTAAGTTAGTTAATGAAGTCACTGCTATTTCAATCAGATTGAAATCAGTCTTTAGAGATGTCAAATCCCTGAACAGTGAATGTGATTTCTCAGTCGACTGCTCCACGAATGAGGCTCAGTTTTTATGACACTTACTATTATTTTTTTTCTTAGTACAAATGTTGCCCATGACTGACTGATGAAATCAAAGCAATATCTTTAAAAGAAGGAGAGACAAAAGCAAAAGAAGGAGAGACAAAAGCAAACAAACAAAACCACCAAAACTAAACAAACAAAACAAACACCTTCAAGAACTGTCTAAAGTTAAAGCTGTTAAGGTCTTAAAATCAAAGTCGTCACAGTTTTGAAACTTGTATTAGAGCATTGGAAAAACAATTAGAAGGATTCTAAGGTAAGATGTGAAGCAAACACACATCCAGGTATGTGCGCGTGCGCGCGTACACACACACACACACACACACACACTAAAACTGATGCAGAAGAGCAGCACAGGATGGACAAGTGTTGAATACCTGCTCCGCTCCCGCAAAAGCATGGTAGAAGCAGGAAACGTAAGTCATGATAGCTCTTTCATCAGGTTTGGGAGTGTTCACAATGTCTGAAGGGAGGGAAAAAAAATAACACAAAAAACAAACACATACACAGATGAAGAGCAGAAGCCAGGGTGAATGAAGGGAAGAACACACTGGTTCATACTGATCAGTTTTCTGTGTGTTCCCTGGGCCCACCGTTCTGAAGCTCAGAAGGCAGCATGGCATTAGCAGGTTCATCAACAGAACCAGTTTAAACCAGCATGTTTTCTTAAGCAATCAAACTGAGAATTTTTGTTTCCCCTCCCTTGCCCCCTGATGAACTTTCGGAAGTGTAGTCGAAGTAATAACGTGGGAACTGTGTGCTGCTGATCGGAGTTCGTCACCTCTTTCTAATCGACTGTGAAGCCCACGCCATCTCATCTTTTGACTCTATCGGGTCACCTGCCACTTGTGATATGAGCCACATGTCACACTGCTAACAGCAGGCATGACTACTGTAATACTGTCAGAGTTCTAATGCCTCATCTCTCCTGCCACTTTGTTACTCCACCCTCAGAATGGCTGGGTTAATGCTGTACAATTTGCCCCGTCAGGCTGTGAGAGTGAAAGATCCCCGGAGAGGACATGTCTCTTGATGCCTTTCACATATACTTACCCTACCATTAATAGAAATCTCCAGGAGTAACAAAATATCTAAAGATACGGGGGTAGATAGCATAAGGGTTATGCAAAGAGACTCTCATGTCTGAGGCTCCAAAGTCCCAGGTTCAGTCCTCCATACCACAAAAAGCTAGAGCTAAGCAGTGCTCTGGTTAAAAAAAAGAGAGAGAGAAGAAAAGAAAAGAAAAAAAAAAAAAAAAAAGAAACAAAAAGGGTACTCAGGGCTTGTACTTACTATGAGTCTTGCTAAATAATCGATAGGAAGAGAGAAAACAGAACCATGTGAACACATATCCTTTCTTCCTCCCCTTTAAAGATTTTTTAAAAACCGTATATTTTTTTAATTTCATAGGCTAGAGAGAAATTGAGAGGGAAGGGGGATAGAGAGGGAGAAACAGACAGACACCTGCAGACCTGCTTTACTACTTGTGAAGCCCCACCACCACCACAGGTGGGGACTGAGGGTTTGAACCTGGGTCCTTGCACATAGTAATAAGTGCACTTAACCAGGTGTGTCACCGCCTGACTCCTTCCTTCCTCTACTTTAGACTTTAGCAGTATTTTTTTTGTGTGTGTGAATTGTCCTTTAACTTTAAATCTGTTCAGTCACTGGGTAGAATGAAGTTAAAAAGAGACTTTGCAACTCCCTAAGGTGAAACCTAGTCCCTGGGCTTTCAGAGGATCATAACAAAAAAGATGTGGGGTTGTGTAACAATATGGAATCTTCTGGAAAACAAACATGAACAGCATACTATTGCATGGACAGAAAGTCAGTTTCAAAGAAAACTAGACTTAAAAAAAAAAAAAAAGACACACAACTATCTCCTCAGAACCAGACAGGTCTCCCTACTCAGAGGAAAAGGGAAGAAGAAAGAAAAAAAAATGACTGGAAAAAAAAAATTAAGACACAGAAGGTGAAGGGTGAGTGGTGACTCATGTTTTACATCCTCACCTTCTGTGCACCAGCAAAAGCATGATAGTAACAGGAAACATAAGTCATTATGGCTCTCTCATCGGGTCTGGCAGTGTATACTAAATCTGTGTGGAGAAAAAAAGGTTAACTGCTCGAATGTTCTCATACCAGCAGGCTTTTGCTCAGTGCTGCCTCAGAGAAGTCAAAGCAATGAGTCTTCCCCTCACCCCCACGCACTTAGGTTGTTAAAACTTTGGTTCGGATCAAAGATATCACACCTGCAAAGTCATTATTCCCTATGCATTTTGAGAGTTGCCAATGGAACTCAAAGAAGAGTCTTACACTAGCAAGAAAGTTATATTCACAGCCAAAATTAGATCTCCAGAATTAGAAAAAAAAAAAAAAAACCAACAAAACCCAACACCAGCACATCCCCAGAAACTTTCTATCACTCCACACAAGGAGGGCCAGGGGGCAACAGAGATTGTCTTTCACAATTAAATGATGATCACATGCACTTACAGATTTAGACCTGTTGGTCAAGTCAAAAAAGGTGTGTGGAAAAGGTAGAGAAATGACTTCATAACCTTTCAGGGATATAGACAAGGAAGAGGTTTAGTGGTTTTTACTGCAGGTAACAGTCCCATTAAGTACTCAAAAAAAAAAAAAACACAATCAAAACCAACACCCCATTTATGGTTCAGAGATCAACATATATAGCAGTAAGGTCAATGGCAGCAGGAAAAAGGCAAGAAATCTTCAAAAGGGACTAGCAATCACAGTAGAAATTCACTACATGGTATTGCAATAAAACAGTGGTGGGCCCCACCCCACTAGGGAAAGATAGAAATGGACTAATGGTAGGGATTGACTTGTCAATGCCCATGTCCAGTGGAGAAGCAATTACAGAAGCCAGACCTTCCACCTTCTGCTCCCTAAAGATTTTTGGCCCATACTCCCAGAGGGATAAAGAGCAGGGAAACTTCTAAAGGGGGGTGGGGTAGGGAGGGGATGGAACTCTGATAGAGGGAATTGAATTGTATGGAATTGTACCTCTCTTATCCCACAATCTTGTCAATCATTATTATATCACTAATAAAAAAATATAAAATCAGTGGTGGGGTGAGATAATGTTAATAACATGCTATCTATAAGGATGATAAATCTAAAGATAGGTGGCAAAGATATAAAGCTTATAGCATAGCTGAGTGGGGTGGGTGGGTAGAGGGGAATTGCTGGGTTATAACAGCACACACAGCATGCCCTAGGCCCACTTCAGTCCATCTTATAACTTTATGTCCCAAGATTCTTAGAAGAAATAACTCTGAAAGAAAATACCACAGGATCATCCCATACTCATCTTTATCTTTTTGACTTAGCTCACTTAACATAATTCCTTCTAGCTCCGTCCAAGATGGCTCAGAGAAGGTGGGTTCATTGTTCTTAATAGCTGCGTAGTATTCCATTGTGATTATGTACCACAACTTTCTTAGCCACTCATCTGTTATTGGGCACCTGGGTTCCTTCCAGGTTTTAGCTATTACGAATTGTGCTGCTATGAACACTTTTTCCAACCATGACATCATCTCCCCAGACAATAACGTGGATCCACCGGCATATCAGATTTCAGGCTCAGGGGAAAAAAGAAAAAGAAAAAAACAAAAACAAACAAACAAAAAACCTAGTATAGCCACAGGCCCTTTGGAATATAACTAAAATATGCCTACTAGCTATCTACAAAATGGAGGACTCCCTAACTCTTCATCTGCACTATTCCAGCCTTTAGGTCCATGACTGGTGAACAATTTGTTTGGCTTTGTATGTTAACTCTCTCTTCAACCACCAGGTTCCAGATGCTAGAATGATGCCGACCAGACTTCCCTGGAGAGACAACCCCACCAATGTATCCTGGAGCTCTGCTTCCCCAGAGCCCTTCCCCACTAGGGAAAGAGAGAGACAGGCTGGGAGTATGGATCGACCTGTCAAGGCCCATGTTCAGCAGGGAAGCAATTACAGAAGCCAGACCTTTCACCTTCTGCATCCCACAATAACCTTGGGTTCATACTCCCAGAAGGTTAAAGAATAGGAAAGCTATCAGGGGAGGGGATGTGGTGGGATACAGAGTTCTGGTGTTGGGAACTGTGTGAAGTTGTACCCCTCTTATCCTATGATTTAGTCAATGTTTCCTTTTTATAAATAAAGAATAAAAAATAAAAGAAAAAAATACCACAGGGTATAAGCATTGTTCTGAATCATTAGAAAGGGAAAATGAAGAAAAGTAATAGGAGGGCAGAAGGTAGATAGCATAATGGTTATGCAAAGAGACTCTCATGCCTGAGGTTCAATCCCCCACACCACTATAAGCCGGAGCTCAGCAGCGCTCCGATCAAAAAAGAAAAAAAAAAGGGGGGGGAAGGGGGAGGCTTTTCGGCTTTTCACAAGGGAAATGAAGTATTACTGTATCCAATCAGTCATGAAGAATATAGACCAAACCTCTGGATGAGGGAAAACCCAAGAACTAAGAAAAATGTTAGCATGACAAGAGAATGATGATGGTGATTCTGAACATACCTTCAATATTAGTTTATTAGAAGGGCATTTATGAACTGGAAGAGAGGTAAACTCAATGTTCCCTATTTCTTCCTCTCTTTAGGATCCAAACTCTTAACTCAAATAGGCAAACTGGGTAGGAACAAAAATCAGAGAGAGCACATGAACATAACTTTAGCCCAGCAAGTATACAGAGACAAAAAGGAAAGGAACTTTTCTATGTTGCTGTTTCATTGTTTTATTGACTTCCTCCCTCTAGAGAGGTTTAGAGAAATCATAAGTAGAGTTATGAAGAATGTAGTCAAGTGGTGACACCTAACCCTTAAGGCAAAAAAAAAAAAAAGGTTTACCTATTTATGTACTCGAGAGAAGAAAGAGTTAACACAGCATCGCTCTGGCACATGCAATCCTGGTGATCAAACTCTGGACCTCATGCGTAAGAGTCTAGCTCCATTTTACCACCTCCCAGGTTACAACACCCCATAATCTGATAAATGACTAAGTTTGTAAAAGGACAAAGCTAGAATTCCAGTGAAAAGACTGCTGTGATAGGCTGAATTGTGTGCCCCAACACAAAATATGTTTCAGTCCCCTCTGCAGTTATCTATGCATGTGATCCTATTTGGGAGTAGGGTTTTTGGAAGTTAATGCTGAAGTAGGGGATGCTTTTCATGTACTATGACTTGGGGCTGGGTGGTGCCATACCTGGTAGAGTGCACACGTTACCATGCACAAGGTGAGGACGGCAGCTTAGACCATGGTCCCCACTTATAGGGGAGGACCTTCACAAGCAGTGAAGCAGTGCTGCTGGTGTCTTTACTTCTCAGAGAATATTTCTCTCTCTCTCCCTCTCCCTCTCTTTCTATTCACCCCACCCCACCCTGACCCCATGTCTCTCTGTTTCAGGAAAAGGAAAAAAAAAAAAAAAGAAAAAAAGTGGCTACTGGGAGTGGTAGAGTCATTGTACAAGCACTGAGTCCCAGCAATCATCCTAATGTAAAAAAAAAAAAAAAAACAGATTCAGTATGACTTGTGTCCTCATAAAAAGAGGCAAAGAGACAGAGGCAGACACAGGGAAGACACTCCTGAAAAGGCAGAATCACAGACTGTAGTGAAGCTGCTAATATGCTAAAGGCTGCCTGACCTTCTAGAGACTGAAAGAAGCAAGGACGGAGTCTTCTCCAGAGTCTTGGAAGAAAGCATGACAGCGAACACAGTCTATAGAACCTATAAAAGGGTATTTTGTTTTTTAGCCACCCACTTGGTGGTTATTTGTTATGGGAGCAACCATTATATAATAGTCAAAACTAAGGAAGGTGCATTGATTTTAATCAAGTTCTTTGTTTTTCCCCAACAATGCTAATCAGAGGGAGCAACAAACCACTGAGGAACATTAATCACAAACACGGTAATGTAAATTCCTTAGGGACAGAACTCTACCTTATACATTTAATTATTTTTTAAAATACTTATTTATCTATTTATTTATTTTCCTTTTTGTTGCCCTTGTTGTTTTTCATTATTGTTGTTGTTAGATAGGACAGAGAGAAATGGAGAGAGGAGGGGAAGACAGAGAGGGAGAAAGACAGACACCTGCAGACCTGCTTCACCGCCTGTGAAGCGACTCCCCTGCAGGTGGGGAGCTGGGGGCTTGAACCGGGATCCTTAAGCCGGCCCTTGTGCTTTGCGCCACGTGCGCTTAATCGGCTGCGCTACCTCCCGACTCCCCATTTCATTATTTCTAAGAGAGGGTCTTATTCACAGTGGAGTACTCAAATGTCTATTGAATGATAAGTGAATCATAAACAAATGAAATGAATGAAGAGTCTCCACAGATTTGTGCTTTCAATGGAGTACAATAGGTATAGCTCACACAAATTCATCACATAGAAGGGCACAGAAGATATTGAAACTACCACCCCAGTGGTAGCAATGCTACACTACAACCTATCTAGAATTTCTCTTAGGTCCAACTGCACGAAATTTAGACTACTTAAAACTGAAATGTGGAAGCTCAAGAGGTATACTGATGGTCCAGTGTTCCACATTCTAGATTTTTATTCCATAAATGCTGGCTAGTTGGAAAGTATTTTCTTTCCTATGTAGTCTTGAGCACTTCACAAGGTTTACTTGCTAGACTTGCCTCTATTTGATAAGCAAAATACACTATGATGTTTAAAAAATAATAATAGGAAGCATTTCTTTAAAAACTGCAACCAAAACAGTATATTTCTTTGCCAAAGCTCAGTCCTTACTACAGTCCTTCAACTGCAGTTTTGCTAGCTTGTATTTGAGTAGGGTTAACAAAAAAAGGCTATGAAAAGCCATCCAGGAAATTCTCTGATACTTATTTGAGCAGTAACAAAAATGTGTTAAGAATTGAAAGCACTTCAGATATAACTTGATAATAAACTAGAATTGCCAACTATGGCCACCATGTATGAAGCCCATAGATTTCATCTAAAACAGCAAATGTAATTCTCATCTCACCTTCAGCATCCAACATTTTGGGAATATCCAGGTGCTTCTCTGCAATTTCCATGGCAAGGTTAATATTTCCTATTGGGTCATCCTGCATGAAAAAAATAGTATATTCATTTTTTAAAATATTTCTGGATAGGATTTCTCAAAAAATTTTATTCATATCTCACTTTTGGAAGACCTTATTACCCACACATACCCGAATGGTAGAAATAATTTTCTTTGTTATCATTTTGCAATCAGTTCAAATACAAAAACACCAAAAACAACACACACACACACAACACATAATCCATGCAAAAGCCATATAACGTGTGAGCAAATGGTTCCAGAGGATAAACACTGTAAGGATGGGAAGAAAGCTATCTGATAATCTTTCATGGACATCTAAGTGTAGTTCCAACTCTATGAAATCAAAAAGTAAGTGGTACTGAATAAACTAAGAAACACATTTTTCAAATCAGGAAGGTGATCATAAAGATTATTTAGACCAGTGGTCCGGGAGGTGGCGCAGTGGCTAAGACACTAGACTCTCAAGCATTGAGGTCCTGGGTTCAATCTCTGGCAGCACACGTACCAGAGTGATATCTGGTTCTTTCTCTCTCTCCTATCTTTTTCATTAAAAAATAAATAATATCTAAAAAAAAGAATATTTAGACCAACACTCTTGCTTTAAATATATATATTTTTATTTATTGCCTCCAGGGTTATCGTTGGGGCTCAGTGCTAGCACTACGAATCCACGGCTCTTGGTAGCCAGAGAGAGAAGGGGAAGATAGAGAAGGAGAGAGACAGACACCTGCAGACCTGCTTTGCCTCTTGTGAAGTGTCCCCCCCTGCAGGTGGGGAGCCAGATACTTGAACCCAGATCCTTGCTCAGGTCTTTTTACTTAGTTCTATGTGTACTTAACCAGGTATGCCACCTCCTGCACCTCCCCATTTTAAATATATAAATAAGTCAAGCAGTAAAGAGGTAAATGAAAGAAGATGCAAGATAGCTACAAAGTACAAAAAATAAGCTTCTAGGATATTAATGACTAGAGTAAACTACAAAATCATTAAGATTTTATTTAGTGTCTAAGAATGAATTTACCTTCTACTATAAAAAAAAAAAAAAAAGGTTAAATGTATGTAACATAAAGGGAGCCGGGCTGGGTGGTAGCACGCCTGGTTGTGCACACTTGTTAAGATACAGGGGCCAGGAGGTGGTGTATCTAGTTAAGCGTACACATTCCCATGCTCAAGGGCCCAGGTTTGAGGCCCCACTCCCCATCTGCAGGGGGCAGCTTCACAAGTGGTGAATCACTGCCATGGGTGAGTATCTTTCTCCCTATCTCCCCTACCCATCTCAAGTTCTTTCTGTCTAATCAAACAAAACAGAAAGAAACAAAAAGGACAAAATGACCACCAGGAGCAGTGGCTTTGTAGTACTGGCACTGAGCCCCAGCAATAACCATGGTAGCAATAAAGCAAAAAGGTATACCTCATACAAAAATATTTAACTGAGGCATACACATGAATGCTGAAAAATTAACTTTTGGGGGGAGCGGAGGTAGATAGCATAGTGGTAACTCAAAGAGATTCTCATGCCTGAGGCTCCAAAGTCAATCCCCACTCCATCATAAACCAGAGCTGAGCAGTGCTCTGGTAAAAAAACAAAACAAAACAAAAAACTATATATATATGTATATGATTTGTTTTATTTTGTTTTGATCTATTACAGAAACTATGTAGGCATCTGACCCAAAATGAGGATATGCCAAGAAAGAAATATCAACATAAAAAGTTAAGTTAATCTAGGGAAAGTTTTAGTGAACTTTAATATCAAAGTCATTTTTTATACATTTTAGAAACTTCAATGCTTACCAATGAGCCCAATCATTTTAAGGGAAGACATTTAATTAAAACATGCAGGCTTCAAAAACACATTTGCAGTGCTCAGGGAACAAACCAAAAATAAGTTTCCTGGCCTCACAGCATACAATTATCCTAGGCAAAAAAATTTTTCCAACTACACATTTTAACAAAGCATATAGTCATTTTCATATAGGCAGCCATATCATAAAGCGAATCTTACCTACATACTTTATGCAAGTACTCATCTAGCTAAAATAGCTAGTGAAAGTTTCTTTTTTGTTTTCAACATGCAAAAAAAAAAAAGTGAGCACCAAAAAATGAATAATGTTTCTGAGACTTTGTGAAAGCTATCTCTTCTTAGTCTTTAAAGCCATAAAATGTGGCAATCAAGTATGTTTCTTTTCTTCTTCCTTTTCTTAGCTACTGGCCATGTGACATTGAGCAGATTACAAAATTTGTTACTTCAGCTGTAAAACTGTAAAACTTTAGCTGTAAAACACTAACATACTTCACTACGACTTAGATTACAGGAGTTCATACGTATATCAATATATATATATATATATATGCACATATTTATCTACAATGGTGTCTAATCTAGAGTTAGTTTTAGTTGCTATTCACCATTACTGTCTTTCACCTATCTTAAATGGTCAGTTGCCACAAGTTGGTTGACCTTTTGTTGTAAAAACTCTTGATTATAAACTATTAATGAAGCTAAGTCTACCTAGTACACTCTTCCTACATTGCAAATGAGATAAGGATTAGTGGGGGAAGAAAAAAAGCTTTGAAAAGTAGAGTAATGCAAGTGGTTCGCTCCATTCTCATAGGCAACCTTCTATCATATTATAATACTGTAGTACTGGACTTTAGAATACAACTAGATGCGGGAGTTGGGCGGTAGTGTAGTGGGTTAAGCGCACATGGAGTAAAGCCAAGAACCGATGTAAGGATCCGGGTTGGAGCCCCGGCTCCCCACCTGCAGGGGGTCACTTCACGAGCAGGGAAGCAAGTCTGCAGGTGTCTATCTTTCTCTCCCCCTCCTCTCCATTTCTCTCTGCCCTAACCACCAACAGCAATAACAACAACAATAAACAACAAGGACAACACAAGGGGAAAAATGGCCTCCAGGAAGATTGGATTTGTAGTGCAGGCACTGAGCCCCAGCAATAACCCTGGAGGTAGGAAAAAAATATATAACTAGATGCTTTATGTGCTATACTATAGGCCAGGAAAGGAATGGTGAGCAGATAACAGCCGAACAAGGTGACGAAGGTAAGGACATACTTCCAAATGACCATCCAAGTCACACAGGTGAGGGCAGCATGCAGTAGGACCAGATCACCTCAAGGCACAGCTACACACAGTGAATGGCCAGCTGAGCACATCAGCAACCAGAAGGAAACATGCCAGAACTACCAATTGCAGGAATGCTGAAATATCAGTGGCGAATACTTTCAGTCTTAAGTCTTTGCATATGGGGGTTGGGCAATAATAGTGCACGGGTAGAGTGCACATATTACCATGTGTAGAAACCTGAGTTCTTGTGCATTGTAATACATACGCTCAACCAGGTGCACCACCACCTGGCCCCCCTCCTTCCTTTCTTTCTTTTCCTTCCTACCTTTCTTTTTTTAATATTTATTTCTATTCTTGCATAGAGACAGAGAGAAACTGAGAAAAGGAGAAGAGACAGAGGAGAGAGACAGAGAAGAGAGAAACAGAGAGACACCTGCAGCCCTGCTTCATCACTTGTGAAGCTTACCCCCTGCAGGTGGGGACCAGGGGCTTGACCCTGGGTCCTTGGGTGCTGTAATTTGAATGCCTTAACCAGGTGTGCCACCAACTGGCCCCCCTTTCTTCTTTTCTTTCTTTCTTGATCATAGATCACATTTTTAAAACTACTTTTTAAGAAAGGGTTTGAAGTGTGAGGGAAAAGAAACAAGCCCAAAAATCCCAACGACTTCTTGTCTAAGGCCACAACTAATCTTGTATCAGTAGTCACTGACCTCACTATGGAGTTATCTTTGGTGAAAAAAAAAAAAATCCTAAGGTCTAAGTAATTATGACTGAATGAATATTCTGGGAATATTCTGAAAAGGTAAAAGGGTTTGAGAAAGAAGACTTAGAGGAAGTGAATCTTTCTTTGTCCCCCAATCTGGGAATGTAAAATATCTGAGAAACAGAAGACTTCATAGTAAATCAACATAAATATTTTAATTTAGACCCCCCCCCAAAAAAAAAAAAGTGTCTTTATTCTACCCTCACTAGAACAGTCATTTTCCTGGCTGCCCTTCAAGTTTTCATCCTGTGAGAGGCTGGCTGGGAGGCTGTGCTGTGGTGGCCACAGTGTTCATGGGAGCTCAGTGCTGATGTGCTCATTTGCACAACGACATGCTGAGAGGTGAGACAGGACACTGCATGCCGGGTGCCCACGGTGACCTTGTTAAGCTTTGAGTAGTCAATGAGGTCAGGCCGGTGTCTGTGGATGAGCGCACAGAGTCCAAGGCCGTCTTTCCAGCTGTGCGGCAGTTGAGAACAGGAACAGGTGTTAGTGGAGAGAAAACAAGCAGCAAGGTTCTGCTCTTGGTCAGACAGTGGCATGAAAATTGGGACCCGTGGTCCCTACTTCTTCCGTCTGACTCAGTGTCTAAAGGTCCTGTGTCCCTCCTTCCCTCCCACCTGCACTTAAGAGACTTTGTCTCCCCTTGAACACCCATCCTCTCTCCTAAGATCTGCTGAGGATGGTCACCTTCTTGCCCATTTGCTTTCCATTTTCCACAGCTCTGGTCTCACAGCTGCCTGAGAGTACTTCCTACCTCTTGTCCCAGACTGATTCTGTGGAGGAAGCACTGACCATGCCAGGTGGGTAGATACCTTTCTTGCTATCACTGTTCTCTGTCAATGCTTTCTAGGCCCATACTTCCTCTCACTCTCTCTTTCAAGTTTTCATTGCTGACATTACCCCAAAGTTCTCCAATAAACACACACCAGTATGTCTACATCTACCCTGAAGTGTTTGCGCCTTCCTTTCTTTCTTCAATTCAAAAGGCATTGTTAAGGTCTAGGGAGACAGCATAATGGTTATGCAAAAGACTTTTAGGCCTGAGGCACCAAAGGTCCCAGGGTCAATCCCTAGTCCTACCATAAACCAGAGCTGAGTAGTACTCTCTTTGTCTCTATTTCTTCCTACATTTCTCCTTTACTAAAAGGGAATAAATAATAAAAATAATATCTATTTTTTAAAAGTCAGCATTAGTCAGTCACCTTTCGTTATAAGAAACTTTTTATAACATTCTTTTAATAGGCAATGGCAGGTATCACCTGAGGGATTTCGCAGGAAGGATTTGGATTTCTAATCAGTTTCTTCCAGAGCCAACAGTAGGAAACAACCATTTATTTATTTATAAAAAATAGAAAATATCAACAAAACCATAGGATAAGAGGGGTAAAATTCCACGTATTTCCTACCACCAGAGTTCTACATCCCATCCCCTCCACTGGAAGCTTTCCTATTCTTTATCCCTTTGGGAGTATGGACCTAGGTCATTATGGGGTGCAGAAGGTGGGAGGTCTGGCTTCTCTAATTGCTTCTCTGCTGAACATGGGCATTGGCAGGTCGATCCATACTCCCAGCGGAAACAACCATTTCTTAGACAATCCCAGGTTATAAGCTTGCTAGTGAGTGGGCCCACAGAGCAGAAGTTCTGTCCTTCAAAGGGTCAGGGGGAGAAGGGAACCCCAGGTGGGCATTATGCTGCTGAAGTAGTTCCACCTCGTCCACCAATCAGAGAAAGACAAGTAAAGAGGTATGTGGGCAGCAAGTGTGGGCCTTCTGACACAACACTGGCAGGAGGACCTAGCCCGATTCAACTCCTTCATCTTTCAGACAGTCTGCTTCAGGGACAGGGAAAGCTATTTCCTCAAGTTCATATACCCAGGACCTGGCTTGGTGTCTGGCAGTTGGTGGATACTCTGAGAATATCTGCCTGCCTAGAACACCTAGCTGACTTCCACTGTGGCTCCTCCTTGTCCTTCCTTCCTTTCTCTGATTCCCGGGTGGCTAGGGAACATTTTTACTCCTGGGTTACATCCCATCCAGAAAGTGAAAATACAAGTTCTGCATGAGAATGAAGACAGAGCAAGTGACGAAAATCTTACTGCTATGCTGTTATGTGGATTACACTTATGTAATTCCTAACCTGTCAGATGTGATTTTCCTACTTATCTTGCATCTGAACATACATAGCTAATGGATGAAGTAGCTTTTTGAGAGCTTGTTTGGAGGTTCTAGCAGGGGAGAGCAGCTACTCGTATACACTTGACTGAAGACCGGTCTGTTTCTATTTGGGGAAGGCAGTCCTCCTCGACCGAGCGCGCAGCTTCGGGAGGGACGACGCACATGGAGCGGTGAGGGAGGAAGGGGACACCCGCCTAGCTAGCCAGATCAGCCGAATCAACCCTGGTGATCAACGGGGTGACAGATGTCGCAGTCAGATCACCCTCACATCCTGAAGTAGCTTTCTGAAGTCTAGGGAGGAGAGGGGTAAGGTACGTGGGAATTTGCAGACTCCACTGTGATCTCTTCTCACTTTAAAGCCACTCCTGCCACCTGGTCCAGCACAAGGTGAAGACCACAGTGCATGCATGCACTCCCAAGTCCGAAGACCTATTTGGCTTTGCTCGATATGCACTTAGAATTACAGAGCTGTTTTAGGGGCATCCTGAGTCTTTTAAATACTGGACACTGTCAGCTCTGGTTTATGGTGGTGTGGGGGATTGAACCTGGGATTTGGAGCATCAGACATGAGAATCTCTTTGTATAACCATTATGCTTTCTCCCCCTGCCTTAATATCCCGCGTCTTAATCAATTATTTTCCCCAGAGGAATCGTAAGCATCAACAATTCTATGGCCTTCATTTTCTTCCATGCATAAAATGCCTCCCAGAGACTTGGAGGAAAAATCTAGAATCAACCAGTACTCTAGAATAAACAAATACCTGTCATGTGCAGAGCCCAGTGTGAGTCTAAGGACCCAGGCAGGGGCCCTGGTTGCTCACCTAGTGTGGAAGTTCTGAATGTTCACATTTCTGTAAGGGGCAGTTTTTCTCTGGCACCACAGCAGCAGACCTTCTTTGGCAGAGGTTTCTGGAATAACAACCAGGAGAATGTGTCCACAAAGAGATACTCGCCACTTCATCCGCCTGACTCCGACTCACTCTCCAAACAAGCCTCCTGAGGACTAGCCACCACACGCATCGTATCTTTTCAAGTCCTTACAAGAACTAGAACCTGGGCCTGGTGACTGACTTCTGATGACACCAAGGAACACAGAGAAGACAGTGCAGGAGTAACTGTAAGTTGGGACACAATAAATACAACACCAGATTTCAAGGTTATTAGAAATAAGCCTTTAGCTTATTCTATGCTTTTCGCTAGGTGTATGGCGAACTTACCTTTTTTAATGAAAAAAAATCAAATGTGTTTTTTATGACTTAACAGTCTTGTAATTCATTAATGTCCTTTATTGCTTAAGACTACAAATTACAACCTCCTTGGGGCTGTACCAGCCAAAGACAAAGTAAAGGAGAAACAGTGCTAGGTCATTTCTGCCACATGCCAGATTCCTCTAAGTCCTTAAGGCTGGACACATTTTAGCTGGGTTGAAGCTGTTTTAGAACTGAACTGCAGGGGCTAGCTGGTGGTTGAGCATACCTGTTACCATGCACAAGGACCTAGGTTCAAGCCTCCAGGCCCTACTTGCAGGGGGGAAGAATCTATTCTCTCCTGCTCTCTATTTCCCCTTCCCCTGTTAATTTATTTCTGTCCTAGCAAATAAAAATGAATAAATTAAATTAGTAATAATAATAAAATAAAGTGAACTGCATGTTGTATAAGACTTCTTTAAACCCCCCCCCAAAAAAAAAGACTTCTTCAAGTCTTCTTTTCTGCTTTTCCAATATAGGAATCAGCCAGGAGCGTTGGGCCTGAAAGCTTTCTCTGCTATCTCCCCAACCCCCACCTTTATTTTCCGTAGTGATTTCCTTAAACAAGTCTCTTGTGCTTCATACGCAGACTCAATGTTTGTGTCTCCTCACTCAAAATTGTAATTCCTGCTAGGATGGGAATTAGAGGTGGTGCCTTTGGTAAATAGTTAAGGTTGATGAGGGTAGAGTCCTGTGATAAGATTAGTGCCCATATATGAAGAGACATCAGTGGCTGGGGAAGTAGCTCAGGCTGGTAGAGTATAGGAACTGAATAATTGAGGTCCTCACTTCAATCCCTGACATCAAATACACCAGAGTGGTGCTTTCATATCTTTCTTTCTCTCATAGAATAGAAACTCTCTACCTCATATGAAACATACACTTAAAGTTACACTTAAACACAAACACACACACACACACACACACACACACACACACACACACACACGAGAGAGAGAGAGAGAGATGCATGTCAGAGTACATACAGTGTCACACAATGACAAAACCACCCACAAGATAAAAAAAAAAGACATCTAGCTCCAGAAACTATTGATGCTGATGATGCTAACCTCAGACATTGTAGCCTCTAGAATTAAGAGGATTCTTTTCAAACAGAGGGTAAGAGAGGTAGAGAGAAGAATACCTGCAGCAGCACACCACTCCTCATGAAGTTTCCTCCTTAGAGGTGAGGACCTGGGGCTTGAAACTGGGTCCTTGCACAGGTTAACTTATGTACTCTACCAGGTGAGCCAGCACCCAGTTTCAAATGTCTGTTTAAGCCATTCAGTCTATGATATCAGCCCAAACATAATAATTACTTCTTTTTTTAAAAAATGTATTTTTAAAAGGATTTCTTTATTTATTAATGAGAAAGATAGGAGGAGACAGAAAGAACCAGACATCACTCTGGTTCATGTGCTGCCAGGGATTGAACTCGGGACCTGATGCTTGAGAATCCAATACTTTATCCACTGTGCCACCTCCCGGACCACCTAATTACTTCTTTTTAAAAAAAAATTTTTTAAATATTTATTTATTTTCCCTTTTGTTGCCCTTGTTTTATTGTTGTAGTTATTATTGTTGTTGATGGTGTCGTTGGATAGGACAGAGAGAAATGGAGAGAGGAGGGGAAGACAGAGGAGGGAGAGAAAGACAGACACCTACAGACCTGCTTCACCGCTTGTGAAGTGACTCACCTACAGATGGGGAGCCGGGGACTGGAAACCAGGATCCTCACACCGGTCCTTGACCTTCACACAATGTGCACTTAACCCACTGTGCTACCACCCGACTCCTCACCTAATTACTTCTAATATCACCCCTGACACTTGCTTTTTGGAGGACTTCCTCCACCAAAATAAGCATTATATACATTCAAACAACTTGCCAATGCCACTGACATAAGCTGAGATTCTGTGTGTGCTTAAAGTGTTAGCAATTTAGAAAACCACTATAACTATGTCGGCTCTTAACTAACATTGGGGGGCCTGGCTGGCTTTTCACATTAATAAGGGCTTGAAGCTGACCTTTTTGTTGTTGTTGCTCTCACTGGGGCTTCACTGCTCTGCGCTGACATTTTTCAGATAGACAGAAATCTTTTATCCCTCCCCCTTTTTAATTTTTTAGATGCTGGGGCAAAAGACAGGGAGAGAGAGACAGAGATAGAACTAAAGCAGCACTAAAACACTGCTCCACCTCTTGTGAAGCTTCCCCTTTGCATGATATCCCCATGTGGTGGCTAAGGGTTTGAACCCAAGTCTTTGTGTGTGGTAAAACATACATTGTACTGTATGAGCTATCTTCTGAACCCTAAAGACACGCTTTTGAAGTATTTTTAAATTTAGTTTTGTTTTCATGAAAGAGGGAGAGAGACCAGAGCACTGCTCAGCTCTGGCATACATGGTATCCAAAATTAAACATCGAACCGCATACATGAAAGTCCTATCTAGCAAATTGTGGTCAATGAAAAACTGAGAATTCTAAGACTTTACTAAATGTCAATTGGCACAGACGTTGAAACATGGAACTCCATTTCTACTTGCTCTGCTACATAAATAACTGCCTTTAGGATCCTGGTCAATAGGATTAATAAAAAAAAGTAAATTAGAGAGAGGGAATAATGTACTTCAGGAAGAAAGAAAGTTTAAATGAAATTTGATTAGTAAAGGAAACAGGTCAAGCAGATTAGTGAAATATTACAATTGTTGCTGAAGTTCAGATTTACAAATCATTGAGTAACCCAATTTCTTTTTCTAAAATTGTGTGTGTGTGTGTGTGTGTGTGTGTGTGTGTGTGTGTGTGTGTGTAAGAGGGGGGAGGGAGAGGAGACACTAGAACATCACTCTGACCCATGTGATATTAGGGACTGAACTCAGGACCTCATCCTTGGGAATCCACAGCCATATCTACTGCACCATCTCCTGGGGAGCCAACTTAACTTCTATCTAAATATGTCTGAATACTTAGACTATGGAGGGTGAATTATTTTGTCTCACTTAATGGGCTACTCTAATCAAAGTTAACACTCTCTCACCCCCAAGTTCAGTGTAAGGCTTTTAGCACAAGGTTAACAAGTCTGTGTCAATTTTGTACATAGTTGCTGTGCTCCCATTTCCTAGAGGTGTAGGTTAAGTCTGAAATCAGTTAACACTAAAGCCTCACACAAACTGCAACGACTAGCAGGAAAATATTTTAATAAAAATATGTTGGGGGGTCGGGTGGTAGTGTGGCGGGTTAAGTGCACAAGGCGCCAAGTGCAAGGACCGGCATAAGGATTCCGGTTCCAAGCCCCTGGCTTACCACCTGCTTCACAAACAGGTCTGCAGGTGTGTCTGTCTTTCTCTCCCCCTCTCTCGACTTCTCTCTGTCCTATTCAACAACAAAAACATCAACAATAACAACAAGGGCAACAAAATGGGAAAAAAATGGCCTCCAGGAGCAGTGGATTTGTAGTGAAGGCACCAAGCCCCAGCGATAACCCTGGAGGCAAAAATATATATGTATGTATATAGTATGGAAGTCCTCAAATTCAGACTAATTGTTAATTCAAGATGGCTACCAGTTTCTGACCCTGGATTATCAAGGTTTTAGTTTCCTTATAGCTTACTTTTATTTTTAGATGACATCAATGGGGCTTCTGTGTTAGAAAGGAACCATCAAAGTGGAATAGAAAGCCCTCAAGGGTAAATACTATAAGCTTCATGTCATCTGTTATAAAGGTAAATTGTTGGCTTTTAGTGTTTGTTGGTCAATGAGCAATCAAATCCCCTTAAAAAGGCCAGAGTGAGAGTATTCTGTCCTGACAGGGTTATAAACCATGCTTCCCACTACTCATCATTCAAGGTTACAAAGTTAGGAGATGCCAGCTGGTAGGACAACTCAGACTGCCGTTAAATACATTCTACATTCATACAGTTTGTGACTGGAGGGACAAATGGGCTAAGTTCTAATTTGAGAATGTCAATCTGACACTTCTCAGCAGTGCTGAATATATCAAAATATTTAGATGTGCGGTGGGCGTGAAAGACTAAAGGTTTTTATCTGCAGTGGCAGTGCCAAGGATTGGGATTCTATTACAATGGTGGAACAGTTGTTAGGCTGCAAGATACAATGACAATAGATTTTTAAAAAAAAAAAAAAAAGAGGGGAGAGAGAGAGAGAAAAATGAACTCAGATGCAATTGATTTCCTTTTGCACCTTGAACAAAAAATAATTTGTTGGAAAAACTAAAGGGCTCTATTACAGTTGTGAATCTACTCACATAGTAAGTGGCAAAGAAGCTTAAGGAATTCTTCTAAAAAGCAACTTCTGTTCTGAACATGTGTTCATCTTTTCCAAAATGATTCCACTCCCATGAGTGAAACAGCATTGCTGGGGTCTTTCCCCCATACAAATACAAAACTTGTGAATCCCAACTCAGATATCTCTTGCTCAATCATGTAATTCATGAGCTCATTTTACAAATTACTCTAAATACTGTAGTCTAATCAGATATTTAATCAGGCTCTCTTACCTTCAACTGAAATATCCTGAATAGCAAAGCGAAGAATGATGGTCCAGATCATACCCAGCGTCATTTTCACATTGCCATCAACAATTTCTTTAGATAGGAAAAACAAACAACAAACAAAAACAAAATCAATATAATGACTCAGTACACCAGATTTTTTTCCCCCAGCAAGTAATGTTTTCTATGAGTTATGACTTCAGAGCTATTTGAAATAATTTGCATATAAAAAAACTGGTTTATATTCTCATAAATCTTATAGTATGTCTAATTATCATAAAGTATTCATAACCAAATGTCTCCAATTTAAATGAATTCTGAGTTATTAAGCACAAATGATGTATATGTATAGATACTGAGAACAACCCAGGAGTTCCCAAAGTTTGAGTAGATAAGTTCAGAATCTAAATAATCAAGCACCAAGAACACAGGCTCAGCTTGGCATTGGCCTTTCTTTTAGTGCTTCCACTTAGCAGGTGACCTCAGTTTCTAGCAAACTCTCCAGGATGCCCAATCTCCCACAGAGAATGCAAAGGTCATTTCCTTTTTATTGTCACTGGGCTGCCTTTGTGCTTCCTCCTTCTCGTCATCACTTTGAAGAAGACAGCAGTAGTCTGACCATCCTTCTAATCCTAGAGCCTGATCACTAAATTCTGGGTGCCACTGGCTCCTATCTCTCTACATTCAGAGCCTACCAGGGAGACTGATACTAGAAGTGGGGAGGGAAAAAGCCATGGAGCTACAGGCCTGGGGCACCAAGGCTCAGCACACCTCACTTACCTTCCGCCCCGATGGACACCAGTTTCACCCCTTTGCTGGCTATGTAATCCAAGGCTTTGTTGACATTTGCGATTTTATGGAATCGCATTTTTCCTCGGTCAGGTTTAGGGAGTCTTTCTCCTGTTTAACGTGAAAGAAATAGTGTACACGTACAGAAAGGAACCCCTTAAATGCAAAATCAAGATAGCAAAAGTTCCAATTCCAGGCTTTCTTTAAATGGAAGTAGTTCTGCTATGTCCCTAGTTTCTGTAAATGACACTCTAGAGAACACGATCACAAAACTTGCTCAATTTTTTTTTTCTGGTCATCAGGGCTGGGATGCATTGGATCGACCTTCTCGTGGTGCATCCCGTGAGTACCCATTCATTGGGGAAACTGACGATCCTTCCTAGCCGACTGAATCCACATGGATCCCAGTCACTTTCAAAGCCAGCAACAAGCAGCTCCTGACAGCTTTCAAGCTGACTCTGTTGACTGGCTACGGAAGAAGGGCAAACGCTAGAAGAAGAAAGGGCTGAGTGATAGTGCATACATGTTGCCATGTTCAAGGACCTGGGTTCAAGCCCTGGTCTCCAATTGCTGGGGGGTGGGGGTGGGTGATGGTATAGGAGGGAAGCTTCATAAGTGGTGAAGCAGTACTGTTATACTCTCTCTCCCTTCTCAATTTAATTCTCACCTACTGAATAAAAAAAAATTAAAAAATCATTTTTGTTTAAATTTTTTTAAATCTAATATTGTTTTATAATACTGTAAGATTGTAGGGAGTATATTTCCAAATCTGTATGTATGTGTGTTTATGTATACTGGCCCTGGCAGCTCCCTTTCTGGTTTTGAAGTAGGCTATTCTAACTTTCTAACAGTTAGTCAGAAGATTTGGATGCCCCCAACCAAGAACATATTGATACGTGTGTGTACACACACACACACACACACACACACACACACACACACACACACACACTACTCACCACACCAACCAGCAAAGTTCTAGTGCCATACAGAGTCTAAGACTCAGTTTGTTAACCCAGAACTTTCAAGACCAGATGGACCAGTGGGAAGTCATACTATAAAGCCATATGTTTTTTAGATCTCCTCAGAGAGTCAAGTTTGGTCTATGACTCAACTTACGAATGAGTAAGGAAAGAAGTCAGCTGTTGCCCCTGGAGAACCTAGAGCTACTGACTAGCTGGTAGAGGAAGTCAGGATAGATAGCCTAATGTAAACCAGAAAGGAGGCTGCCAGGGCCCCTCTCTGACACCTAATGGTGACACCTATGAATGAGAGCAGACCTCTCATTATCCTTCCCAGTCATATCCTGTCAAGGGTAGATGATCAATTCTCTACCCTAAAGTCTGAAATAGCTAACTGAAAATATGGTGCAGGGCTGGGTGGTGGCACATGTGTTATAATGCCCAAGAATCCAGATTCAAGCTCACAGTCCCCACCTCCAACAGGAAAGCTTCACAAGCAGTGAATAAAATGATACCATAGGCATCTCCCCCACCACCTCCCACTTTCCCCTTAACTTCTGTCTCTATCCAGTAAGTAATAAATAAATAAGATATATTTTTATTATCTTTTTATTTATTTATTGGATAGAGACAGCCAGAAGTCAAGAGAGAAGGGGGAGATAGAGACGGTGCATAGCATAAGTTATGCAAAGAGACTCTCACACCTGAGGCTCCAAAGTCCCAGGTTCAATTCCCCACACCACCATAAAAACTAGAGCTGAGCAATGCTCTGGTAAAAGAAAAAAAGAGAGGGCGGGAGAGAGGGGGCCGAGTGGTGGTGCATTGGGTTAAATGCACATAGTATGAAGTGCAAGAACTCGAACAAGGATCCCTGCTTCAAGCCCCCGCTCTCCACCTGCAGGGAGGGCAGTCACTTCACAAGTGGTGAAGCAGGTCTGCAGGTGTCTCTCTGTCTCTTTTTCTACCTCCCCCCCTCTCAATTTTTCTCTGTTCTATTCAATAAAAAAAAATGATTGTGAAAAGTAATGGATTTGTAGTGCTGATACCATGCCCCAGCAATAACCCTGAAGGCCAAAAAAAAAAAAGAGGGAGACAGAGAAACAGACAGAGAGATACTTGCAGCACTGCTTCACCACTCACAAAGCTTTCCCCCTGCAGGTGAGGACCGGAGGCTCAGAGGCTTGAACCTGGGTCCCTGCACATTGTAACATGTGTGCTCAACCAGGTGTGCCACCACCCAGCCCCAATAAATAAAATATTTTTTAAAAAATGAAATATAGTCCAAAACTTTGGGGCTTTATTTACCTCATGGTTTCAGAATTATGTCAACAATGATATTACTTTTTTGCATGAAAGACAGTTCATAGAACATTTATCAATTAGAGGAAGAATAGAGAGGTGTGGTGGGTGGTCATATAAATGTCATTATTTCTTCTCATTTTGTTTTGAGATGAATCATATTAACATCATTTTAATAAGTCTAATGTAAACAGAATTCACTTTTTTTTTTTGAGAACAGAAAAATAACTCCAGGCAGATTGCTCTTTGCAAAGATTTTCTTTGCCAGTAATACTATGTTCTTGGCCAGTCAGGTTCAAAGACAACTTCTGATGCAGTCAGCTTTAAATAGATGCATATTTACTATTTACACCCAGAAGCATAGGACTAGGGCAGAACACACGAGAACAATGGTGACAACCCACCTGAGATGACTTCCAAAAGCAGCATGAGCTTAAGGCCATTCCTGAAGTCTTCCTCGATGTTCTCAATCTGGGTGCCAGCTTTCCTTAGGTGGGAATTACACCAAGCAGTGAAGGTCTGTAACAACAATCAAAATACTCTTTAGTACAGCTGTCAGTGGTCAGACTTCATCCATCCATGCAGGCAATGTTTGATATCTTCATATCTTGGGGTGGGGGGGTATTCCAGAGATAGCTGGCAATCTGATTTAAAGCCCAAAGATAAGATCTTGACAAAATTTCCCCTTTGGAGAGAAGACAAATAAATATATTTAGTATATCAATCTGAGGAATTTTTGCCTTCAGTTTAAAAAAGGTAGCTTGTTCACACCTATGATTTCACCTTGGGGCCAAGTGGTAGCACACCTGGTAGAGTACACACATTTCCATACACAAGGACCCGGGTTCAAGCCACTGGTCCCCACTTGCAGGGGAGAAGGCTCACAAGCAATGCTGCAGGCATCTCTTCCTCCTCTCTTAATTTCTATCTTATAAAAAAAAAATTAATGAAAAAAACCTCTTACTTAGTAGGAAAAGTAGATTCAATCAGGATGTGTGTTTATACTTTACAGACAACAAAAAAGAAGCGCTTTTGCAGAATGGATGAACAAATAATGTTTCAAGAATGTTCGAGATGTCTTAGTGTAGAGCAGAGGGTGGGCGGTATTGTGTAGTAGAAAGGAGAAGAGAGGAGGGACTCCTAGCTACTAATTATCTACAACTAGTTTATCCAGAATGAGCAACAGTTTAAAGCTTGTGACTAAATCAATTATACAAATTTGCAGTATAGTCAATCCCTTAAAAAAAAGCAGGGGGGGGGGGAGTTGGGCGGTGGTGCAACAGGTTGAGCGCATGTGGTACAAAGCGTAAGGACAGGCATGGTGATCCCAGTTTGAGCCCCTGGCTCCCCACCTGCAGGGGAGTCACTTCATGGGCAGTAAAGCAGGTCTGCAGGTGTCTGTCTTTCTCTCCCCCTCTCTGTCTTCCCCATCTCTCTCCATTTCTCTTTGTCCTATCCAACAACGAACGACATCATCAACAAAAGGGGGGAAATGGCCTCCAGGAGCAGTGGATTCATGGTGCAGGCACTGTGCCCCAGCAACCTTAGAGGCAAAAAAAAAAAAATAGTAATAGTGATGTTTTCAACTGGCACTATAATCCTGGGATTCAGTGAGACTCTGCTTTTCCAAATACAAAGTCAGATACAGCCTTGTCCTAGAAGGGCTCACAACCTAGTCATGTTAATAAGTACATAGGCAGCCTTTTATTTTCCCCTCCCTCCAGGGTTATTGCTGGGGCTCCTTGCCAGCTCCACAAATACACTGCTTCTGGTGGTGATAGAGAGGGAGAGAGATAAAGACATCTGCAGCTTTGTTTAGCCACTCATGAAGCATCCCAGGTGCAGGTGGGGAGCAGGCGCTCAAATCTGGGTTCTCGAACATGAACAGCTTCTTTTGCACAGTACTATGTGCATTTAACAGGGTGTGACACCACTGCCCAGCCTTCCCCGCCCCCATAGGCAATCTTCAATGGTAGAAATGGACTAGGTTCTTTGCTGTCTTAGAGTTTAAGAAGGCAATAGATAATTATTATTATAACCAAGCTATTTGGAAACTTGGTTTACTTTAAAAAACCCCATGGTTAGGATTTACTGTACCATATGAGACCTTGTCATAATTTATTTCATTTAATATTATTTACAAATAACTACATCTTATATCCTGGCGAGACTGGTTGCTTCTGATCTCCCTGGTCTAAAGTTATAGGTGATTTAATATTTAAAAAACAAAAAGTTATTATTAGAAAAGCATTGACATTTAAGCCCAGTGTTAAAAGTCAATCAGTTTGCTAATTTGAAACCTTAAGTACTTAGATTAAAGGAATATATACTCAGAACTGAAGTCTGCATTAAAAAGCTTTAGACATTCAATCAGGCAAAAATTAGTAAAGTCATGGGCCCCTTAGAATATACCTAAAATAGACTTCCCAGTTTCTTCCAACATGAAGACCCCAAATCTTATCTGCTATATTCATACCTTTTGATTCTTGACTATTAAACAATTTGTTTTGCTTTGTATCTTAATGCTTTTCAGCCACCAAGCTACAGATGCTACCATGATGTCAACCTGACTTCCTTTGGCAGATGACCTCACCAATGTGTCTTGGAATCCCACCTCTCCAGAACTTGGAGCTCTGTCCCCAAAGGGAAATATAGAAACAGGCTGGGAGTATGTATTGACCTACCAATGCCCATGTTCAGTGGAGAAGCTCCCACCTTCTGCTTCCCATAGAGATCTTTGGTCCATACTCCCAGAAGGATAAAGAATAGGGAACCTTGGGGGTCGGATGGTAGCTCAGCGGGTTAAGCGCATGTGGCGCAAAGCACAAGGACCAACTTAAGGATCCCAGTTAGAGCCCCTGGCTCCCCACCTGCAGGGGAGACACTTCACAAGCGGAGAAGTGGCGGTCTAGCTTCGCAGGTGGGAGAGAGACGACCAGGGACTCATGGCTGAGTGGGACGCAGTTCATAGCTTCATGGGAGAGAGACTCTGGGACTCTTGGAGCCAGAAAGCAATCCCAAATGTGTTCAAACAGAAGAGCAACTGTATATATACTCGCCAAGTAGGGTGGAAACATAGGATGTGACATAGAGAGGGTGGAGCGAAAAGAGAGTGTTGTAAATCAGGGTGTGTCTAGGAGAGTGGGCGGAGCAAAAAGAGAGTTCGAACCAGTGGGGATTAAACCAATGCCCTGCAGGCAGGGCGGTTCCCAGTTAACACAGTGATTATGTAAATAGACCACAGTGATTAAGCAGTGCAACAGAAGGGGTCTTAGAAGCAGAATTTAGAAGCAGATCAACAGTGAAGCAGGTCTGCAGGTGTCTTATCTTTCTCTCCCCCTCTGTCTTCCCCTCCACTCTCCATTTCTCTCTATCCAACAACGAATGACATCAACAACAATAACCACAACAAGGCTACAACAATAAGGGCAACAAAAAGGGGGGAAAATGGCCTCCAGGAGCAGTGGATTCATGGTGCAGGCACTGAGCCCCAGCAATAACCCTGGAGGCAAAAAAAAATAGGGAACCATCCAAATCTGGAACTCTGATGGTGGGAACTGTATGAGTTGTACTCCTCTTATCCCACAATCTTGTTGATGGTTATTAAGTCACTAATTTTAAAAAGGAATAAATTAAAAAAAAAAGAAATGGACTGGGTATCATGTGGCATCTAAAGTCATGCTGTTTATTTTTTAAGTTTCTCTTAACTTGGCTCCCACTTGTGCACTATTTCCTGCCAAAACCAGATTAGAAATGCTTCTGGCAGTTGCTGGCTAAGAATGCAAACTGTCCCCTTTCCTCACAACAGCTGCTGAGCTCAAGAACAAAGTTCCTGCACGTTATACTGGGGAGGGAGAGGAGGGGGCACATAAATAAGGTTTGTGTTATAGACGAGAAAATGAACCTCCCCCAGATAGACTGCTTCCAAGACTAAAGAAAGATATATTTGCTATGGTGGTTATCCGAGGCAAGGTATGAGGAAGGGTGGGTACTGAAATGTTGGTGGGAGGTATGATGACTTGTACATAATATAAGTATGAAACTATACTCCTGAAACCTTGTAATTTTTGTAAACTAACATTAAACCAAGAGTCCAGAGTGCTATTACACCATGGAGTCCACCTGCTGCCAACATTAAATCAATAATTTTATTTCCCAAAGGCCAAAACATAGTCTCTATAAAAATGGTTTTCTTGAATAATAACAAGGATTTGCAAATCTAACAGTCACTCGTTTCAAGAAAGAAATGACCACATTCAGTTTTAGGACAAAAGGAAATATAGTTTATTTCCTGAGATTAACCACCCTAAGTTTTGCTCCAAGGGCTGAAACTAATAATTATTTCTTGTAAATGCATCTAAACTTCAGTTAGGTCTCAACAGAAGAGATACATACTCTAATAATATATTGTATATCTGTCCCCAATCAGCATGGTAAATATGACTTATTTATTTTGGACAGAAGCAGAGAGAATTTGAGAAGAAGGGGGAGATAGAGGAGGGTGAGAGAGAGAGAGAGAGAGAGAGAGAAACTACTGTACCACTCATGAAGCTTGCCCCCTGCAGGTGGGGGACTGAGGGCTTGAACCCAAGTCCGTGCAGACTGTAATGTATGCATTCAGTCTCTCCTTCCTTCCTTTTTTTTTTTAACCTTCTTATTTTTTAATTTTATTTATTTATTTTCCCTTTAGTTGTCCTTGTTGTTTTTATTGTTGTTGTAGTTATTATTGTTGTCTTCATTGTTAGATAGGACAGAGAGAAATGGAGAGAGAAGGGGAAGACAGAGAGGGGGAGAGAAAGACACCTGCAGACCTGCTTCACCACCTGTGAAGTGATGCCCCTGCAAGTGGGGAGCCAGGGGCTTGAACCGAGGAAAATAAGACTGCGGGGTGGGCAGTGGGCGCACCAGGTTAAGTGTGTATGGTACAAAGTGTAAGGACCTGCATAAGGATCCTGGTTCAAGCCCCTGGCTCTCCACCTGCAAGGGGGTCGCTACACAAGTGGTGAAGCCGGTCTGCAGGTGTATCTCTGTCTCTTCCCCTCGCTACTTTCCCCTCACCTCTCAATTTCTGTCTGTCCTACCCATAAAATAAGAAAAAAAAATTTAAGCCTGCTCCACTCTATATTTCCTATACTGTGTCCATTAGATATAAAGGAAAAGGGGAGATGCTGTGCAGATGTCCCCTCAAGCTAGTGCCAGTTCCCGTGAGAGTTAAGCTGATATTCTCGAAGTGCCCTTCCCAACCAATCCTGTCCCAACACGTCACTCCTGGTTGTTGCCCTATAAAGCCCTTCTTCTTTCGCCCCTCGTCTCTCTTGCCCTGTTTTCACCTCAGTGGTTAGACGCAGAAAAGGGTGGTCCGGGAGGCAGCCATTTTTGCTACCTCCAAGTGGCCCAAACCACTGCTCTCTCACCCAACTCTGAGGTGCCCGTGTGAATAAAGATTTGTGTTCCCTCTTCGCTCTGGATCTCCCCTCTCTCTTCTCTGCGGTGCAACCCGACAGAGGGGAAGGTAGAGAGGGAAAGAGACAGAGATACACCTGCAGACCTGCTTCACCACTTGTGTAGCGACCTCCTTGCAGGTGGAGAGCCAGGGGCTTGAACCAGGATCCTTACGCAGGTCCTTACACTTTGTACTATACGCGCTTAACCTGGTGCGCCACTGCCCACCCCACAGTCTTATTTTTAAAATGGTGTATTTATTTATTGGATAGGGACAGAAAGAAATTGAGAGGGAAAGAAAAGATAGAAAGGAGAGAAACACCCACAGCACTGTTTTACCACTTGTGAAGCTCCCCCCCACACCCAAAGGTGGGACCGGGGGCTTGAACATCAGTCCTTGAGCATTGTAGCATGTGGGCTTAACCTGATACTTCTAAAATAACTATATCAGAATCACTTCTCTATTAAACCCCCCAACATTGCTCATGAAATCAATGCAAGCTTCTTGACCACTCACTGAGCAATACTATGAAAGTCTGTTCGATACTACACCTTTTTATAAGTAAGCCCACAATGGAGGTAATATGCCATAGGTAATTATCCCATTGTGCAAGTCCAGAGAATAAATAGAATCTTAAAAGGCCCATTGACTTAGGTAAGTCTAATGAAGTTTCACTCTCTTTAATGAGCATTCCCAAGAGCCAATAAAGTTGGTGACTACCCAACTTAAATGGGGGGGGACCCAACATCTCTGTGATAATAGCTCACTAAGAGGCTGATACATCCCAAAGAGGAGGTTTAAGCTATACTATAATGTTTACTTTCCATTCTATTTACAGTTGTAATCACCATGGCCTACAGAGGCTGTTCCCATGCATCTACCCATGGTTCACTGTTTCCAAGAGAAACTGGCTAATTGTGGAGAAGGTTAAAAATAAATTTAAAACAACAACAACACAACAT